>NC_052105.1:2720490-2750176 GCF_012273895.1 Zerene cesonia | reverse complement strand
ATTTTTATATAATTGTTATGGTTTGTCATTATAAGATATAGAAAATTCTTTGAATGAACTGTATAACCTAACAATATACAACGACACATTCAGCAGAGTTAAATGTGATTACTAGACTTATACTTTCACGATGATAAGAATAAGATAAAATTTCTCAGGTTTGTGCGAAAGCCCGGCAATGACCTCACCACACTGGAATGCATGCAAGCGCGGTTGAGTAATATAAGGAGTGCAATTTAACGGAACTTGGAAGATAAGTATCTCGGCGAAGTTCAGAACTTCTTACAAACACTGGCGACACGCCAGACTGCAAACTTATCTCACCAACTCCGGCGTACACTTCTAAGTAGTTTTTAGACATTCCGCTGTTAAACCGCCGACTGTCGGAGTTGAACGATTGCGTTAGTCCATTGATTGTGTCAGTTATGATAAATGTGTTATTAATAGAGACATTACCACCTCCGGCGTTTCTTATATTTCTCGTTACTGATACAGCCCGCGCTGACTGAAGAAATTGAGCGATCGCATTACTCTATTTATGTCAGCTTTGATTAATATGTTTTTGATTAACTCAGATTAGGATTAATGAAATAAACAATATCGGATGAAATTTAATTTATATTTATGTCATAGTGGACAAAGAAACTTGTGGGTCACCTAATGGTAAGCGACCACCACCGCCCATAAACATTTTCAGAGATAAGGCCTCTAAATGTGTTACCAGCATATACTGAGCTAGGATTAAGGAGAAAATTTACAGCGGAAATGAAGGAACAGAATGGGAAGAGTAAGGAAAAGGATAAGTGCTTCCGGCTACTCTCTTCTCATCTCGTGCAATGAGTACATTACAACACAGGGCTAGGTGGACTCAGTGACTAGCATTTAGTGCTGAAACGTGCCCGACTCCAATTTGATTAATTTATATTTACAAATTTCCTGTGCTAAGACTTTGAAATAATAATGTAGTGTAAATCGAGTCAAAAGGCGTCGGTTATATACAAACATACCAACAATTAATTCGCAAATATTATCAATAATTATTTTGAAACGTATTAATTAGAAATTCATGAACCAAACCCTTCACTAAGTTCTCGCCTACCGTAATATGCGTTCAATTAATAACAAATTAATTTAATCAAACCTGATAAATCACGTCTTCTCATTTAATTAACAACGTCATCTTGCACTGACAAGTACTAAATATACTCCCAGAATCGACTTTACAAGATAATTGTTGATTTCAAAACGAAAAGAGAAACATATGGTTGGAAAAATTATGAATTAAAGTTCAATTTTCACGGGCATAATAATTGAGCCATTTTGGGTGACCTATTTCCTCTTAAAGCGTAACGAACTGCCAACTGCATACATATTAAAAAAATGTGTTAAGAAATTTGTAAAGCCAAATTTATATAACAGTACAAGTAAACACATTTATTTAACAGTAGTATAACAGTTTCATAAATTAAAATCAAGGTTTCTTGAACCGCGATGCATATGTACCAATTACCAATTATACCTGAAGCTGAGATTAATAATAATTACAAACAACTTCATTACTGAATATAAGATGACCTCCTCTCACATTTTATTGAGAAGTCAAGATATATATATATTTAATTTTGTAATATAGATAAATATATATATACATAACAATGAATAGTTTTATGTGTTGCTAAGCGTAACACTCGAGAACGGGTGGCCAATTCGGCTAAATTTTGTTATACCTAAGTTTCTTATGATGAGAAAAACATACCACCGGCGAGGCCGAGGCGAACCGCTAGTACATATATAAAAGCGGCTTTGTACCCAAGATAAGACTTTTTCTTACATAAACGTAACAATCAATCAGCCAGCTTCACTACGGTACACTGTCAGGTATTATTATTTCAAAGACGATATAACAGAACATAAATCGCATTCCTAGGCTTAGATGTCGGGCGTAGGTGGTGTAGATTATCTAAGGCATTAGAGTTGTGTTCTGAGCTGCCAATCTCCATTGATTTCGCTGCCACTTCCACATCTATAAGAGTGACCTACTATCTAGAAAATTATTTACTAGACTTTATCTTTTTTCTTTTCAATAAGGTAATTTGATATAAGTAGAGTATAAGTTTCTTGGTAAACGGCAAAGGTGTTAAATAACTTTTAATTTTACAAGAGTTATTAAGCGAACTTCTGTTACACTTTCCAATACTTTTATTTAAATTGTTTTTATTGGAGTTTCTGCCATACATTTTTATTTATATTTTTTATACATTTTACTCGTAAATGAGTAAATTATAATAATAGCAATATGGTTAAAAAAATAAGAGAAATGCTATCGTCAGCGATCCTTTATATGTGTACATTCCAAATTAAATATGCGCATTAAAAGTGGATGAAAATTAAGTCTTAAGAATTGTTTAAAATGCAAGCATACAAACTTACGGATAAAGCTAATAAAAGCCTGTTAAAAAAAAATCACAACATGAATAAAAATCATAACCATAAGTCTAGGAAACGAATAAAATATCTAAATAAGTTAGATATTGCATTTTGTGGCAGTATACGTTTCGAATACAAAAATCGTCGTGAAATATTATAAGCAGAGCATAGTAAAACCATAAAATTGTAGCTTTGAATGTTTGTAGACACTTTCTTCGCGTTCAAATGTTTTATGGGCCATACAGTGTCAGTAGTAACAATATTATTATACGATGGCGATAAACAGTGGCTTATTGTAGTGAAGTTATTATATATTGATACGTAAAGTGGGTATTGACAATGGGTTTATATTAAGGATTATTTAATGGCCTCTGAATGATTATGATAATGTGTTTTGAACTTATTAAAGTTGGAAAAGCCATTTAATGTATCGTCAAATTTAATAAACAGAGTCACTGTTTATTAAGCGTGTACTGATAAATTTTGCCATCCGAATAGAAAATTATTTATTCTTAAACTAGTTTTGTTTTTACAATCAATACACATACCTTTTATGTTGTTATATTAAAACCTCAATACAAAACCAAACTTGTTCGACTTAACTTCGCTAATAATTTTTATGATAACATAGTAAATGTAAACTATATTTTTCTGGTATATGGAAAGCTTTTAGGTGACATTTTAGAAACAATGTCAAACTTTTGCATTTACCATTTCAAACTTATACAGTAACCTTTTAAAGATTCCAGTGGGAATTGTCTTGTAAATTATCCAGAAATACAGTAGGTTTTGTATTCTTGAAAGTTACATTACCATTTCTAAAAATACGTAGAATTAAATATGGAATTTTCTTATACGTATCTTAATGAAGGTTGTAAGTCTAGCAACCAGAATTTTAAACCATTCTAAATTTGAACTGACTGGGACTTATTTTAGAACGTTTCTTAATGATTATTCAAAATTTATTTTCGCAACAATAAACGACGGTGAAAATTATAATCATTTAGAAATAATAACATAAAAACATGCAAATTACTTAAAAACAATACAAATAGGTACTCATTTTATAATCAATTTAAAACATAAAAATATCGTAATTTTATATATATATCACCAACGGACCCCTATATTGATAAGATAGTTCCTCATAAGAAAATCCAATTAATATAACTATTCCTGTACCCAAAATATTATATACCTTTGACCAGCAATTTTACGTACCAATATTGTATACTAGGAAACTGTTATCATTCAGTAGACGATACATTCAAACAACATTAAGCGAAAAGAATCAATACAGAAATGCATTTCAAATTTCTTCGATATTGAACGTTAGTACGTCAATATCAATGTGCTCTATTTCTCTCATTTGCATCATTATCGTGAATTCTTCCAAACAATTTATCGATAAATGTACATTAAAGTCTTGTTATGGAATAAATTATGCAATCAATTTTGTAATAAGAAATTAATAAACAAATCAATTCATCTCGATTCCCTTATACTAAAGACGGTGACGTTTTGAATTTGGCCTAAGGTTGAGTTGCATTATACTCGTACTAATTTATTCGAATTATTTCTTAAAATCGATTTACATTTTATATCGAATGAAGAATCTGGAATACTTTTATAAGATTATAAACATAGATATGTTACGCAAAAAAAGGACCTAAAAATTAACTTTTTGATACTAAACACCTAATATGCGCATTAACACACAAACAAAGCTTTCATCATGCAGATAATAACACTCTAAAGTGACTTATTTCTCACAAATTCAAACGATAATCAGGAATGTCATATCGCTAGATACCCGAGTTCAGAAGTGATATCCCAAGTGATAGCAATTTCAATGAGATACCGTTGGCTATGCCATCGTAAACTTCATTACAACTAAATGTAGCACACGTTCTGAACTTGCCAAAATCGAAGGCTGGATTTAATCTACTTAACTTTTATAAATATATAGAAAAGAAGATTTGAAGGCAAAAAGTATTTACTATATATACAATATCAATTTATTTTCTATGAGTTATTATTTGCTCGTAATGACCGAGTAAGATTCACATTAAACATTCAGAAATTAATACATTACATATATTAAAGTGTCCAAAAACATTCTTTGAAATAAAACGATATAAGTCGTTAATAGTCATTTATAAAAACCATTAAACAAGGTATATTATATCACTATATTCTCAATATATCCCAGTGTTTGGTTTGATATAATTAATTGAATCCTTAAAATTAACAATCTAGTTGATTCGTTTGACTTTCGCGGTGTCCCTTGGACGTTATCCAACTATCATTGGACCACGTCCAATGAATTTTCTCATTGTTATTCTGTACTAACTATCCGATCTATCTAAATAAGAGTTAACTGTTGTTATAAATTAAAGAATAACCACATCTAACTAACCTTAACTGCGCTTCTAGTCACTAATCACAAAAAGTATACTTTATGAGAAATATGCGTGATAAATACACACTAGCTGTGACCCGCGGTTGAAACCGCGTAAGTCCGTATCCCGTAGGAATATCGGTATAAAAAGTGCCTATGTGTTTTTCAGTTGTCCAGCTATCTACGAAGCAAAATAGTATTATTATTCACCAATAGATGTCAGGAAAAAAAAAACACGAATATGACATTTTCTAAAAAAAATTCCTAGCTAGATCGATTTATCGCCCCCGAAACCCCCTATATACTAAATTTCATGAAAATCGTTGGAGCCGATTCCGAGATTCCAATTATATATATATATATATATATATATATACAAGAATTGCTCGTTTAAAGGTATAAGATATACTCGTATTTCTCATTAAAAAGGGTGACAAACGATTTACATGTAGAAGTATAAAAGTAAAACAAATAGTAAAAAACATTTAATGAAAGGGTATATAACGTGCTAGCTGTACCCCGCGGTTTCACACACGACGATGACGTACGTGATATGACGTTTATAAGTGCCCCTTTGGGATCTGTCGTCGAAATAAATAATTTTGACGTAATTAAGTTTATATTTTTTTGCAGTAAATGGCTTATTAAAAACAATAAGAATTTTTCGTAGGTACTACAGCTTTATATTATTAATAAAACATAGATATTTATTGCTTAACTAATATATGATATTTTAAATGATAACAGTTTCAATAAGGATCATCCGTTCCAACTTCAATAAAGACCTTTCTTTAGCACTCTAATAAAGAGCCACAACGAAAAAGGTACATCGTGATAAAAATAATATCCTGTAACATAAATCTTTAGAACAACACCAATAACATTTCGTTAAAAGCAACATTTTAGAAGGCTTAATGTATCGGGCGAGGGAAGGGTTGAAAACATAATATACAAGTAAGCTCCAATGAACAATTGATTGAGTGGGCTTTCCGTGCAGGATGTATCTCGTATATTATGATATATGTGATAATGCTGTTAATGATTGGTACTCTTTACTGAGGGCCGTTTAGTGTTACAACTAATTAATTATTTTCCGAAAGACGCGTTAGTATTTAATTTTACTGAATCCATTTTATCTTTCATTTTACCCAACGCGTTTAAAAGGTGATTTCAAACCAAAAAGACATATCAAAGTGCGCCTTTGCAAAACAAGGCTGATCATTTCAGGTTGTGTAAAGCAAAATTTCTAGTTGAAAAGTCAAACAGTCTCGAGATTCTTTGTGTGAGAAACGATTGTTCTTCAAAACAAACGTGAAGCAATGAGCGAATGGGTCGTTAGGTTTCGTTGTAGGGTATCGCGTATGTCTTTAAATGAAATATATAAGCGAATAGAATAAATTAACGAATAACGCACGATTTCCCTTTTTCTTAAGCTGGTATAGATATTATAGGATGTTTCTATATCAATTAATAGTTAGTAGAAAAATATTTATAGATGAGTAATGTCTGGAGTCTTTGCAACTATTTGGTAATCATTCAACCATTGAGATATATTTATGTTGAACAAAAACGTATCTTTTGTAATCATTAATTCAAATAATTGTCGCTCTCAGTGTATTCAATTATACTAAATATTTACCACGTCACACATAACGCATTGCACGAAAAGTTTGACATTTAATGAGAGTAAGTATAATTGACAACTAAAAGAGGTCATAGAACCCTGCATTATGAACATTGGAGTATTTCAGAGAGATCTAGAATATGTGCTTTTAGTTTTCGTAATATTCAACATATTAGTTTTGAAGGAGAATTAAAGTATTTCTTACTAACCGCTAGATAGCATCATAATAAATACAATCTATGAATATTACTTCCACGAAGCAAAAACAATATTCTTGCATTCATTTACGTACCGTATTGAAGTTGTGAAGTATGCAATATGGTGATCTAGTTTCGTATAACAGCAATACTTCTTTCAATTTGGCAGCGGAAATGTTCAATACGATTTTAATATTTTCTCTGTAATGTTCACTTATCGAATAATATTTCCGTGATTATTTCAAATGGAACTGAAGAACCGTCAGTAAAAGAACTATGTATTATTGCTATGGTGATATCAAAATCCATATCAAATAAACACTCATGTAGAATTACACAAATGGTGAAATATTAACACCATAATAACGGCCACTCAAATTCGATATTAGCATATAAACATGGAGTATAATATACGGCATTTAAAACTCAGTGTTTCTTACTCAGTACAAAATTTATATTGCAATAGAAATCCAAGCCATTTTTAAGTAACAACTTTTGAAAGTATGGATGAGCATTCTAAAGAATAATAAAATACTTACAGACCTATTTTTGGAAAATTGAAAAGCAATAGTCCTCCTATTTTTGGAAGTCGTTTAAATATTACAATTGTTCAAGCATATAAATATAAATTCAAGCATATAATAAGCAACCAGAAAATTCAATGAACATTTATGCTATAACGTTTCCGTTATATCTAATAAAAGGTGTGTTATTCATAGACGAATTTTATTTTACTTATTCACAATCGACTTTCTTCACAATCACAGTTTTAGCTAGTATCCTTACTCTACGAAATACATTGTATATATACTTCGTAAGATCAAATTAAATGTTTTGTTATAATTGGTATGAGACTTCAACATTAACCTCCATCTATTTTTTTCAAAAACGTTTCCAATTTTTTATTGATTCTATATTGCTTCCCTACCGTCAAAATATAATAAGAAGTTGGAGTATAAGAAGTATACTAAGATAATATAACGCTAAACGAAATTTCTGCTGACACTCAATAAACAAATCCCGTTAAACTGTAGCGTGGGATGAGCTGTACAATGTATGAGGCAATTTTCGCCTATGTTACCGAAAATGTAAATTATACGAGAAAATGTTAACACTGAATCTTTATTCTTTACGCATAGTAACCCATGGGAAAGCCTTCGCAACTCACCGTTTATTCTCATCTAGACAAAACAATGTAGTGTTGAGTGTTGACACTGGAATATCCATATTTTTATGTAACCAATTTACATCGTGCCAAATTGGAATAATGTTTCTTCAAGAACTTGATTTTTTTTTAATTAACGATTATTTTTATAATAAACAATAGGTTAATACAAAAGTAATCATACGCAAAATAATATTCCATCGAAAACTACTATGAAATTGCAAGCGCAATAGAATTCGCTCATTCTTATAAATAATAGTTATTCTACGTACATAGCAGTTTACAAATATAATTGTTTTCGCAAAACGTATGTAATTTAGGCTATCAAATGAAACGGCGTTTGTAAAAACAAAAACAAATTATTATTTCAACGGGCTCGGTAAATATTTCTAGTGGAAAAAATTGTTAACTAACATTTGAATATGTAGGTAAATTCAAAATCTATGAATTATAAAGACTTTGATTTCAGCAACAGATTTTTGTTTTTCGGATGTAACCTATATATATAACCTTTATTATTTATTGTTATTAGCAGACGTATATACTATGAAATACTTAAAAAATCTTATTCAAACAATATTTTTCGCCCAAATCCCCAAATGCCCACTAAACAATGTGAAGCAACCGTCTTCACTTCTGTATACCATTAAGAGAATATGTATAATGATATTTCTAAAATCACGTGTTCGGTATTCATTTCTCGAACTCGAAGAATTTTCATAACATATCTCAAACCGTCCAAAAATAACGAGTTATACTTGAGGAATTCCTCGAAACAGTCACTGAACCGAACACAATTGTCCGTGTTCTGAATAACGTTCTAATTATTTTATTTCAACTCAGTGGGCATAAAAGCGTAGGTTTTAATACGTAATTTACCCTATTATCCTTGAGCAGTTTACCAATTATAAGAAAATATTAATACCCATTTGGCAATGGACATGAAAAATAATATTCTATGAATAGCTTTCTGAGGAAATGATTTGTACGAATGCCGAGTCCACGGCATTAATCCTTTGACCAGATTTCATGAAAGGAAAGAAAAATTTTCCCACAAAACCTTGAGAAATTATACCACTGCTACCATTGAAGAAATTATGCCACTGCTACCATAATACCATATTACGCCCATAATAATAATAGGTTTGGACTGAAATTAATAAAGAAGATTCATATCATTGAACTCATTCAAAAAGGTCATCGACGTTTCCAGGTAGGGGTGTATCACTAGAGCTTCAGAACGAGATTAAATGACAACAATTTCCTATCAAACATAAAATAATTACGCCAATCAGTTGAAGACCCACAGAGTCCTCGGGAAACAATACAAGAAAATTAAGACTACTTCATTTGTGGGAACGTAATTTTATCTCGTAACAGTTATGTTCCCCTTAAAATATGCCTAACATATTATAAATCTTTCAATACCATGAATCCAGTTCTGTATGTTTTATGATGTGAACACGAGCCTGAAGTTCATCGAAATATCACTTAACGAATGATTTAATTCCGTTCACGTAGAAAACTTTAGAAGGCAAGTTCGAGACGAGATCGGATTATCGACAAAATAAATCAGGAGACAAGGTTCCGTACAAGATTTATAGCGGGGAAACACGCGTCTAACGGAAAACTATCTCCTTTGCTTTAAAAATGCAAGATACGGTAATTCTTTGTACTGCATTAAGCCGGCGGTTACTTGCGAAAACTACTATATATTTTCTCATCTTTTACCGTGAGTTTATCAAGATTACCATTTAATACATTAAAGAAATAAGATGACTATTATAAATACGAACGGACATATTCTCAAATACATAAAGCGTCCACCTAGCTTGAATAATATTTGCTTTCTATCATTGAGAGGAAAATATTATGTTTCACTCCATAATTAGTTGCAGATTCGAGGAAAAATATGGGGAATATTAAAAATCTCATCCTATAAATTAAACTCTTACTTACTAATTTTATTATATTATATTATATAGATATTATAAACCGGAAATTCAGGAAGATAGATTTATGGACAGATGGATTAATCATTTGCTAACTTTTTAACCAATGTTCCCAAAAACAAAAGAGGTTCAATTCAACTATATTTTTTCGTTTCGTTGCTCGCTAATTCCGTGGGTTTTCAGTAGATTGATTCTTTATGTGTTTGATATTATAATTTTATCATTTTAGGATCTTTAGCCTAAGGACAGTCAGAGACGTCAGTGCACTTTGTTGGGAATTATTATGGGACTAAAAGAAAAAGCATAACGTCTCAAAAATGCCATGCTACACCTACATATCAAAAGACAAGTCCCATAAGAATTGGACTGCGAGTATATTTTACTTCAAACAAAGATTGGCGAACTCGAAAGTAAATTAATATCAAATACATTTTCTGGTGCAAGTAACCCGCAGGTCAAACAAAGTATACAATATAAAGACATTTTAATGCGAGTTGTTAGTCTCCAGGTACAATTCACTAAAGTTATTTCAGTCTCTTTATCAAGACAAAAACAACAAAGTACGGGGGAAAATGAAAACGCAGTATCTTTTGTAGCAAGATGCTAACATTTTCTACTTAGTACAGTCTATTGTTTAAAATTATTTCTATGAAAACTTAGTCTACGCTAGTGCTAATGAGGTGCTAAGTATACCTACTTACCTTGGTTTTGTATTAATATATTACGCGCTTGTATAAATCTTAAATTATAAACCATTCCAACCAATCTTAATCCGGTTATATTGTAAAGGCGAAAGTTTATAAATACCTACGTATGGATGTACGTTAAGTGTTCTTTTACGCAAAAACCTCGGAACGGATTTTGATGTTATTTGGCAGTGATATAGCTAATATACCAGAAAATGAAGTTTATGTACCACAAGCTATAGAAATATTGTTTTTCCCGCGGGTTTACGGATGAAACAGGGGTCGTTACATTAATTCAGTTTCAAACATTTTGTATAACTCTTTATTTTCGTACTTTTAATTTAATGAACATTCGGGAGATGTTTTCTTTTAAACTCTTCATGAAAGAAAATTTCAATTGAAAATATAACTTTTCTACCGAGCTAAACAGGATTTTAGTGAACAAATCGTATGTGACTATTAAAATAATCTTATAAATATCGAACTTAATTACTTCAAAACTGAATGAATTATATTTCATTATCATAGTCAAGTGTAAGCTTTTAGATGCACATGCTTTTCAATGTGGCATTTCAGCTGAACCAAACGCAAACGAATCCAAATCAAGTTATGCTGACTTTATTTCCTATGGGAAAGTGCCATTTGGGACGGTGACCTGCTTTTAAATCCGAATTTTCTGCACATTTTCGTTTACAGTGCAACGTGACACCTATGTCTTGAATTTATTTCCGTGTGAATTCGAAATTTATTGGAAAAAACCTTTTCATGGATGCCCTTTACAAATGTTAACGGTATTTTTAAACTGATTTCAAATTCTATGTTTTTGAAATGGAAACGTAATAGTTTTGTAAAACTCTGCGCAAATGTTTACAACACGTTTGTTCGAATGAAGCCAAAAAAATAACAATTTAGTTACGTGACACAGAACAATCTATTATCTTCGCGTCACATACTGTTCACATTTTTCCCAACACGGCTACATTTTTAAAAATCCGCTAAATGTATCCGTTAACCATTAAAAGCAAAACATTGTTAATATGACTTTTCAGCTGACTTCGAACAAAAAACGAGGAGATAATTAATGCAATGTTATTTTTGTTTTGACTGTGACTTTAAACTGAGTGAACAGATTTTAATGTTTCTTTCTTTATATATTGATATAAACTTTAACGCTTAATCGTACTAAAGAAAAGATTTATTTATACATATTTATTAAGAGTCAATCAGCACCTTCTAGATAGATGTAGGTAGACACACCACCATAAACGGCGTCACCGCTTCCCATCAACGAACGTCTGCCAGTGTCGAACGTCTGCCTATCTCATAATATACGAATCTTGTATGAATTTTAAATCACGAAAAGATTAGAACAAAACCCGTCATAGTGTAAAACTTCAAGGGCTAATTCCATAGCAAATAATACGTTAGTTGCCGTTTAGATTCACTACCTCACATCGCCCAGTTCCTTCTGTACAAACACAAATTACCCCGATGTCTGATTGCCGGACAAGAGTTTAACCGGCGTGTTTATTTATTTCCTCAGAACCACTGACCCTCGTCACGATTCATTTGTCGTGTTTGAACAAGGGTGTGAATTTTCATGAGAAAATGCAAAATACCGTAAATAAGATTTATGTTCGAGCATATTCTAAGTAGACTATTTCTATGTTAGAAAATTATATCTCGAACATATTTTAATGCTTCTAATGTAAGCATATGTATAGAATATAGTGTCGGATATGGAAAAGTAGCATAATTATGTATATAGCAACATTTTTCCATCATTATTTGTGCACTTTTGAAAGCAAATAAATTAAATTTTATTAAACAAGCCCATACTCGATTTTGTATTGTCAGTCATCGTAATTTAACATAGCTATAGTATTTCAATATTCAAGCCCTTTCCTTTGATATCAAAGCAGTTGTGAAAAAATATTTAATGTGAAATTTTTTAGCGGTCGCAATTTTTGACCAATTACCATCAAATACAGCTTAATATCACTACAAGGATAGCAGATTTTAAATGAAAAAAAGCACATGAAGATCGGTCTATCTGTTTGTTAGCTACGATACCACACACAGAGACAGACACATACACACAGTCATCTACAAATTCAAATTGTAACCCCCTTTTTTGTGTCAGGATTAAAAAAAAACCATTTGAATTTTAAATAACTTCTAAAATAATAAGAATAAAGTAAAAAAGAACGAATTCACTGGTTCTAGTTTGTTATTCATGCCTGATACACTTGTATGGTTCACAAATTCAATGCTCATCAAAAATGAATCAACGACGCGATATTTTTTCCAGTCAAAGCAAACTAAAATCACTTTGTCCCGTTTCGTTGGAAGTTTTGAAAGACAGTTTTTCATTGAAAACCAGTTACGGGTAATCAAGTTTAGACTGCCAACGAAGTCATTTCGGACTTCGGAATAGATTCTTTGATAATAATATAAATGACTTTTTGTTCGATGATTATCAAAATTTGAATAGTAAAAGCGAAACTTTAATGCAAAATTGAGGTGAAGAATTGTTAGCAGAACGTGCCGCATTATAAATTAACTCACTTTAATTGTGTCAATTATATACAATTCATTAAATACATCGTGTAAATAAATAAACTGAATTATTTAATAATATTGAGAACAACATACAGTTTTGAGGTTAATATTTTGAATCAACAATTTTACTAATAACAAAGTTACATAATAATTTCATTTATCATCAAGTTCATCATCATAATGATTCTAATACAATTACTAATAATTAGTTATACCACGAAAAGATTATTTGCTTGCAGAACACAAGTTAATTTGTATCCAATATACAAGCCTCGAATACCTATAGACACGTAACTTAAAAGATACCAACGATCGAAATACGAAGATCGTTATCTGAGAGCTTCATGTACGTGATGTGAAATAAAGAAGAAATATCTCTTCAATTTTAACATGAAAAATTCTCCACGGCATTTCGATAAGAATTTCACAATAGTAATCAGCTATATAAATTCAAATTTGAATACATATTTGAAACTTAGAAAGAAATTGTGATTAAGTTATTTTTATTTCATTTTCTCCTTTTTTATACAAACTGTTGATTAGTGATTATGTTATGATAAAACTTAAAAAAACTTTTAAGTGGTAGGTTTGATAAAAGATTTAGTAATTTGATATCTATCCATAGCTATTAACGTAATTTAAAAAACTATAACTCCTCCGCCATATAATGTTTTAGTTAGGTCAACAAAAAAAAACATTAATTCCACGTCTGTATTACTGATTGACGTTTAATTTACTGAGATTCGGAAGTCTGGAGTCATATCGGTTGTGCCCCTCATGCCACAAGACACGAGTGTTATAAAATGATATAAACAAAATATACAGAAGGACATTTAATATCAGTAGACAGAACATAATCTTTTATGCGATACGAGACCTACAATATAATTTAAACTTTCATTAAAACTCAGTTATTTTTCTTTAGAAGTACGCGCGCATACAGGGTAGAAATGTATAAGAAGTTATATTAGAGTAGAAAATTGCTGGGATACCACGCAGATTACCTATACAATGAGAAAAGAGAGCTGGGTACTTAGCCAGATACGTATTATAAATATTCATTTTAATTATTTTGCTGGAATACATGTATAAATTATTTTTTTTATACCTATTGTAATTCATAATAAAAGATAACTAGTATTTTCTTGTGTTTGATTTTACGCGAGAATCTTACATTTAGAAATTAAAGACTTTGTAACGAATTTTAAACGCGATTTATTCTTTATATTATTAACCCGACGTTTCGAACACTTTACAGCGAGCGTGGTCACGGGGAGACTGAGATGTAACAGCTCTTGAAGGTCATACAAAAATTGTTGTTTGTGAACTACCTCCACCTATTTCTCCGCAGTTGGTATATAGAGTATTTTTCCGGATATTGGCAGTATTGGCTGACAGTGTCTTCTAGTCTTTTGGTATTTAATTTAATTTCTAGAAGGTAACTATCTTGTGCTTTTGAATGGTACAATGTCAGTACTACGATAAAAAAACAAAACGACAAAAAATTAATGATTCTAATTATTTAATAATAGTAACAGATAATTAAAACCCTGGTTTATTTTATTTATTCTGACTGTGATATAAATTTTAATAAAAATTAGGGGTACGTTAAGTGTTTTAAACTTCGCCGTAGAATGGACTAAGGTTATTAAAACTTTGGGGAGACTTTTTATTTAAGAAAATCCATTAAGGACTTAAAAACCAACTTAAAAGCATTTTCTGTCAGAAAACTATCCATAAGAAATAATAATTTTAAAAATTTTGTTTTCATCTTTTTATTATAACCCTTAACCATTACATTCAAAACTATATTACTTTATTAAATTTAATAATCCTACTATCCTATCCTATCCTACTAATATTATAAATGCGACAGTTTGTAAGGATGTATGTGTATTTTTTGCTCTTTCACGCAAATACTACTGAACCGATTGCAATGAAATTTGGTACGTAGACAGCTGGACAATCGGAATAACATATAGGCAACTTTTTATACCGAAATCCTACGGGATACGGACTTACACGGGTGAAACCGCGGGGTGAAGCTAGTCTTCTTTATTTTTCCTTTACCTTGACTTAACTTAAATCAAACTTAAGTCAAGTCAAGGTAAAGTTTCTATATATATATATAGATTATAACTATACTAATAACTGTACAATATATGCTATACCACTTACATCATTACAAAAATACTTCACTTGTAAAATATGTTCCCACTGTTTATTCACTGGCCTGACCGACTGGAGAATGCTACATGTGGAACACACCGGTTTCCTCAAGATGTTTTCCTTCACCGTCACCACACACTAGTGTGGATAATATGCGGGTAAATTGAAAAATCTATTAATTTCTTACACGTATCCACCGAGTTTTCTATAATTCCGAAGTCGTAGACACCGAACTACCACTGCTGCCTAACAATTTTCTTAGAATAACGTTCTGACCCAGCAATGAAATTTCAAGAAGCATCGTTTGTTATCAGCTTTGTTTTCGACTTTATGATCTGTAGGTTGTACATTTTTTTTATAATATTGTGTAATTAATCGATATTAGGTCGGAAATGGATATAAATGGAACACAAGCGGCTACCATATAGTAATAATAAATCGACACGTTTTCCGTAACTCGACGACTAGCGCCAATTTTGCGTGAAAAGAAAAGGAGGGGGTAGCCAGTCAAAGCTGGAACCATCCCAGCTCCTCCATAAAGCTAAGCAGCTTGTGTGGGCTGAAGCGGCTACCATAATTTACTTCGTTAATTTATATAACAAAACATCGAGTATTACTGCACATTCGATACATTCCCTGTGTGGTTTAGAAATTCAAATTCTATTTGTATTTACTCGACGTGCAGTATGGACAATTTAATCTCTTGTTTCTGAGCAAATCCTTTACGACGCCATTTATTCTGTGTTTTATTTACTTCAACTATTGAACCGTTTTACACAACAGCTGCGCTTACAATACCGTATAAAGTTAGGGACTTGTGCGTTGGGTTCTATTTACACTTGGAACAAAACCAAAAATCAGAAAACAATTCTAATATTATAAATTCGAAAGTGTGGTGGTTTCTTTATTTTTCATTTACATTGTAACTGAGCGGTTTTATGATTTAGTTTTTTGTCTGGAGATAGCTAGGAGACTAGACAGTAACATAGACTAGTTTTTACCGCAAGAAACATTTTATTCCCACGTGAATTACGGGTGAAGCCGACATTTAAAAATATCTATATTGTTTATATCAATACGAATATAGATTAATAGTTTCAGCTACTTTTTTGAAGTAGCTGAAATCACATCGATTAACTATTTATTGACATTATATGCAATTTTTAAAACTTGTGAAATCGATAAAATCAACAAATAAACATTTTAGTAACACTTGACTGTAAGTAAAAGCATGTATTAGAAATACATGCGGTCTAATCGAAGTAAAATAAAAATCTTCTATTTAGGCTACTTTATGTAATAGCACGTCAACAGATACAAAATAAAATATTCCTCTTGAATGTATATCCGATCTCATACGAACCAAAGGACATTCAATTTGTCAAGGTATTGGCGTCCTCTTTTGGATAAGAGAATCCTTTTATTTTCTTATCGGACGGATATCAGTGACAACCCTTTCCTTTCCGTACCGTTTCTGTGGGAAAATGCAATTACAATATGTAGGGATCATTGGCTTTATCAATTCTCATTCAACGTGGATGAACTATGCTTTCAATTGAATAGTTTGATATTTATCGCGATGTATTGACAACGCTTTTGTGGAGTATGTAGAATGCATATAAAAGAGTATTCCTTTGCAATATATTTTCTATAGACATTATACCTACACAACTTTAAATATACACATTAAACCTACACAACCCAGTCACTTTCTCTGTCCCTATGTCCCTATGTATGTTAAATCTTATACGCAACGGATTTTGACGGATTTTTTGTTTTAGTGTTTCAAGAGGAAGGTTTATATGTATTATAACAATTATCAAATTACTCCGAATTTAGAGCTAGTTACATATATCACTTAATTCTATTTTGTCAATTTAATTCAAAACTATATCAATCTAATAAAATTTATGACATATGAATCTTTTAAATTTTATAGCAATTTCAAAATTCTGACATTGCTGCATTACTTGTTTCTTAATCATGTATTGAAAGTTTATTGCAACCCAAATTAATAAACAATAAATTATTTATATTCACACCATTGTTAATGATTTTTATTTTTAACATAAACTGTGAGCATAATAAATTTAATGATTGCAAATGATAAGACTTTCATTTTATTTGTATACACTTTGGTACACATTTATACAACTACTAGCTTTCCGCCCGCGACTTCGCCCGCGTGGAATTCGGTTATATCGCTTTCATCTCCCTATTTCAACTCCTTCTACCATTTTTTCGCGATAAAAATTATCCTATGTCGTTTCCCAAGTTCAGTTCTACCTTCATACCAAATTCCAAAAAATTGGTTCAGTGGTTTAGGCGTGAAAGCGTAACAAACAGACAGACAGACAGTTACTTATGCTTTTATAATATTATGATGAAAATATAAAAATTAAGGTTCATCATTTAAATTTAATCAGAAATCTATATGTCTCCACGTTTTCTCTGAATAGAATATCGTGTGTCGCAAAAATTTTGCACCGCGTTGATATAACTAAGATAAGACTCAATATCAGGAAAAGCTTTCCTACTTTCGAACTTTAGTTATCAAAGTTCGAAGCAGTCTATAAATACGAAACTTAATTTAATGTAGTTTGACACATTCCACCACTGTACTGTTTTAAAATTCTATACGTACAAAATATCAAAGTTTTCTTTCATAACAACTTCATATATTTAGGTGTCCCTTTTATTTGTTCTCAAATTGTCGCGATTTATTTTTGTAATATATATTAAAATTATTCAACAACCCCAATACATATTTCGAATAAATTTATGTCACATAATATTGAATTAAATATTTATACACCCGATAGATAGGGGAACGAAAACAGCTGAGATCGGAAATATAAAGGAATCGCCTCACGTCCGACCAATAAGTATATCTACCACTCGCCCACATTTGTACATACACCATTATCCTTATGATGTATAAAAGCTTCTTCTATTATTTATACTGTGGCGTTTCTTTGTTTAAAGGATTTTTTTCTCATATATAAATGTATTTTGGAGAGCCAAAATACATTTATTCCTACTTCAAATAGACTTTAAAAGAAACGTTTTAGGCCAAATATTATATTTATTGAATAATTAAAAACCATGTAGGTATAATTTTGTAAATCGCGTAACCGATTCCGATAGATAGAAGACGATTGATTGTGTTGATGCGTATGCTGTTTCTAGAAATGTGTGTAGCCGACAACATTCTGTCTTGAAGGTCCACAAATATCCATAAGATTAACATTATGATTCCGAACCCTTAGAGGCAGAAAGTTATTCTAGATATATCCAACCTACTTTTCTCTGTCAGAAAGTTTCGGGTATTACCTAACTAGACAATTATTTACCTCGCCCTCTGAGGGCCGCCTCAATCCGGATGTTTTATCTGGCTCTTGAGATTTTTTTAGATAAATGGTAGTGCTTCTAGCCGGGTTGAAAGTCGTGTAATCCATGTCATAAGTTTAAGAACTTACGAAACATTCATGGAAACTTAGTCATAGATTCTATTTAGAACTAGATGGTGCAAAGGACTCTTATCGTATTTTTTAACTGACTTTCCAAAGAGCGTACAAGTTTCTTAATTCGTATCGCATAATTTCTACTTTTATTGCTTCTACTTCTATAACTCCGTGATCGTTATGTTATAACCGATTGACGTGATTCTTTCTCTGTTTTATAGAGAATTGGTCAATTGTTCCCTTTCCAGAATTTTAACTAGACTTAATAGCTACCTAAAATGTTTATCATTTGATTGTGTTACACAGAGTGCTTGATAGACTGTGCTCACGAGGCATATAAAGTAAAAAATTAAACTTTAACAAAAAATGATATCCGGTGTTCCTCTCAAAAAATACAAAATATATGTTATTTACATTATTTGTTAACATAGGGTCGACGTCGTCTCCCATATAATTAATAAAACAATCGGAACAGGGGTGACCACTTTTTATACATAAATCTTATTTATGCTCTTTCTATTTCAACATAGCTATAACTGTTATCTATACCCTATTATCTAAGTTTTCAAGGTCTTTGTTAATGGTGTAAAATATATCTGTGGATCTCCCTTAGCTAGAGGACACAGGAACTTAAGTCATTTATCGCATGTTCTTTTTTATTATCGCAATTGAGAAATACAAGTTTGTTTGTTCGTTGGTTTGTTTAAACGCACTCATCTCAGGAACCCGATTCGTCCGATTTAAGAAATTCTTTCAGTGTTAGATAGCCCATTTATTTAGGAAGGCTATATACGTATCACGGGCGAAGCCGGACCGCTAGTTAATAATAATCGGTAAATAAAACTACGCAAGCCAACAAGCAACTTTTTGTATTAAAACCAATACTTTATAAATAGATACCCGCATTAGACTAATCTCAAAGTCCAAGTGACTAGCTGCGCCCCGCGGTTTCACCCGCGTAAGTCCGTATCCCGTAGGAATATCGGGATAAAAAGCCTATATGTTATTCCAGTTGTCCAGCTGTCTACGTACCAAATTTCATTGCAATCGGTTTAGTAGTTTTTGCGTGATAGAGCAACAAACACACACACACATCCTTACAAACTTTCGCATTTATAATATTAAGTAGAAGAACTTTCTAATAACCTCGGAATTCAATAAATATGAGCTTAAAAACATTGCAGTACGCATTAATGTCTGATGTAATATTTCCTTGTTTTTCGCGAGACACGTAAACAAATCCGCAACTTTCAAAGAAAAATTATTAAATATGGAAACCTTTTAAAGAAAACTCTTGATGGTCCTTAGAATGTTTTTAATTTGCAAATAATACTGTTAACTTTTTACTTTTCTTTTTGAAAGTAAATGTGTTAAGATGTAAGAGATAATTTATAACTTTGAATCCGGTTCAAAAAAGTGTCTACAGCTTTTCTTATCTAACAATAGCGAAATTACATGCTATCTTATATTATTTCCGAGTGTTTGCATTGTTAAGAAAAACACATTTTTGTTATGTTTCACTTGATTTATAATTTATTAATATAAGCTATATGTATGTGTAAACAAATATATATATTAAAACCACATAGACATTTCGAAATATTTATAACTAGCGATGCGCCCCGTTTTGCCCCTGGATAATCCATAGCACTCAAAGATCACAAACATACCCAAAGGTTAAAGAATTTTTGAAATCGGTCTAGTAGTTTTTGAGATTAGCGCGTTGCACAAACAAATTCTAAAGTCATTTATATATATATATATATATATATATATATATATATATATATATATATATATATATATATATATATATATATATATATATATATATATATATATATATATATATATATATATATATATATATATATATATATATATATATTTATATATATATATAAGATTGTATGTACTCTTTTATGATTTTTCTCAACTTTTGAATAATAATCTGTTTTATTACACCCCAACCTTTACAGGATCCTTACTTCTTATGCTAAGATTAATCTCAAGGGACCGTAAAGAAGATAATGAAATAATCCAGAATGACGTGACCAATTAAAAAAATACGTGAACTCGGTTTCGGTCTTTTCATTAGCGCTATTAAGGATAACAATTTATCACGTGCTTGAAGATCGTGACTCTTGGACCATTTTCATGAAATTCACTTACCTGAAGGTGTCCGACATTTTTCGTAGTGTTTATAGTTCTATAACCGTAAATACAGAATCAGACGTCGTAAGTAAAAAATGTAATACAATTATTAACTTTACTGAGTGATACCTAGTCATTATTATATTACACCCCTATTACAACCAATGAAAATGTATACGAATTGAATATTTGTTATTCAAAGGACTCATTAAACGGCATACCCTGTTGCACAAAATAATAAATGCAAAATATAGCACCAGTATTTGCATTATAATCATATAAATGAACATGTCAACTAGGTGTAATTGAAATATAATTAATGTCTATCACCTATGCAGTAATTAGCCTGCTCTGATTTATTAACGACAACGCAACGGTCAAATGTAGCAATTAACGTCACACCATTCAAATTGCAATTCGAAATCTATTGTCGTGATGAATCTGAATAATATTAGCGTTATTAATTAATATAAATTATGTTTATGTGCAGCGTGCAGTAGTTTATAATTAATTAGCTAGCTAATAATACACTATGTTGCGTTGCCTAATAGCTTGCAACCTTATTAGTTCAATGTTATTTTGATCATGATTACTGAACTGCAAATCTTTGGCGATAAATAGGGTTACCTAATACAAGGTGAACATGAGTAGACGACATATTATTTATTTATTTATTTTTTTTTTATGTCACGGTCGGCAATGGAGCTGGTGGGACGCCTGATGGTAAGCGCTACCACCGCCCATGAACATTTGTAGAGGCGTAAAGTCGATTACAGATCCTACGCCTCCACAAATGGATTGCCGACTTTAAATTGGAAAGGGATTAAGAAAGGATTGGCGAGAGGAATAAAGAAAAGGACTGGGAAGGGGAAAGAAAAGGATATGGGCCTCCGGCTCCCCCACTCACCGAACGAAACACAGCAGAATGCTATTTCACGTCGGTCTTCTGTGGGGGTGTGGTACTTCCCCGGTGCGAGCTGGCCCAATTCGTGCCGAAGCGTGCTCGACTACCACATACATACCACATACATATTATGTTTTTCTGCCTTTTCTTTTAAGTGGGGAAATCTTGCATAGATACCCATGGCCTCCGGGGATAAAGCCATGGGTTATGTCGGAATCCTACCGACCAAAACTCCACTCTGTTCCGTCGAGACGCTTACAGAAGGGGCCACGGGAGCTGGTTATAATTCGTCCGCGACCCCGTCGGATGTTCGTCTGCCTGCATTTTTTTTTCATCGAGTGCGATCGAAATTTTGGAGTTTTGGAGCAATTCGTAATAGAAGCAGTTATCCGAAGAAATTCAAATATCTTTTGAACGAGAGTTTTGTGAATAAAATAATTTCCAAGTCTAGTGATCTTATTAAGCTTAACCACAGTGACAATCAGTCGTAACAATTGGGGCGTAATGGCATTACATTTTTACATCTCACCGATTCAAGAAACCTTCAAGTCAAACACAATAAATGTCTAAATTGCGCATCGTATATTTCTCAACAATCCTCATAAAAAGTAATCACTAATTCAAAAGTTACATTTCAACTTCGGCCAGGTACGAATGCTTTATGCAATTGTAGTGTAATTATTCAAAACTAAAGCAGTAACATATCGGTACCTCAGTGCTATATTATAAAATATATTATAAAAATAATTGCAATGATACCTGTTTCCTCACGGTTTATATGAAGCGTTGTTGCATCATCAATTGGGTTGTAATTCTTAATTATAATTTTTCCTACAAAAAAAAATATACGACAACCCAACTCTAAAACTTATAAACTGGAACGAGAAAAACTAGATTCAAAATATCTTTTAATAAAATTCGAACAACTAGCTAATACATCTCACAATGACTGAGCTAAAAACCGATGTAATAACTAAACCCAATATAAAAGATATCATGAACTTTCTGAACACTGTTTCTAGTCCTCGATGTAAGTCAATTGTAAGTAATTTGTAACTTTCACGCGAAATTTGCCAAGTACCCGCCTATAAAGGGGACATCATACGTGTTTTCCAAACAAGTTGTATCAATAATATTATATCCTATTGTAACAATACAAATTTATCCGGAAATTAGATCGCTCCTTTTGTCATATGAGTGATGTTATTGGAAGGAAATTTATTCTTATAACTAAAACTAAGGCGAAAATTAAATGTGAAATATTGATGCATATTTTTAACATAAATGACGTCGAGATCCTCGCGTCAGTTAGCTTGAATCAAAGCAACAGTCTGTCTGTAGGTACTATATATGTATTTAAAACTAAACCAATACAAATAGCTCTATTCTAGAAAAAAAGGATAAAACACAATCCATATAACGTGCCTTAACATCGTATCATGGCAACATGCGTGCCGCCAAAGTTAAGCTGCGTGGTTACGCACCATTAACGAAGATTTTGTTACTATAACCTTCTCGGTTTCATGCGCTATTACAGGGCACATTTCATTATAAGAATGGTTCTCTTGAATAAGCTATGAACATGTCGAGGCATGCCTGAGACTTAACGGTCGCCTCTGATTAAAGATTACACAGCTCGGCTTGCCTGATGTTAAATTAAATTTGCCACGCGAAGATTATACTGTAAGCTTATTCTCATGAGCCTCTATTACTTATTCAGTTACTGCGAAATTAGTTGGGAATTTATGATGGTGCAGTCTGGATCTTTTTGCTTTGAAAAGTAGCTCCTACACAGCTATAAAGATATCGCTGGGTTTCCTGGAGTTTTTCTTGTTGCATTTATTTTTTACTGACGTATAAATGTCATTGTAAAAGCGATGAAATTGTTTAGTTTACTGTAAGAAGATTTATCTGGTAATTTTTTTTTTTTCAACAAAAAGAAACGAAATTTATGTAAAATATAATTTTTTTTATTGCCGCGCACTAATACAAATAACCTTTCTTATAAATATAATTATCAGCTTTATCGTTTAAAAAACTGAATGAAATAATGAAACTTAGATAATTCTATGTTACATAATGAATATTTATACAGTGTACTTCTCATTCCATCGCTGTAAAACTTTTATGGCGCGCGCAAGAACACCGGTTCTCCATCAAGTGAGTTGGAGAAACCAATGTCGTAACTTATAATTTCGAAAGGAAAGGAGATTTTTAAGCAATTATTCATGAGGGAATTTTGTTCATTTGCATTTTAACATTAAGAAACATTATCTTAACAACTTTTATACTAAGGAAAACCAAAAAAAAACACAATTTATGTTAATACTTTTTGAGGTGCTGCCAGAGTACACTAATCCTACCTAATGAGGTCTAAGGAAAATTATCTACGTTTGAGATTTTATATTATCTATATGTGTATAACATAATTTATTATTTCTTCGAAAGGGGTCGGTTGCTAAACGACACTCTTTTTAGTAAATCGAGACGTAAGCCTAATAGTTTCTTATATACACTAAACAATACAGAGATTGAATGGAAATATAAAAACATAGTTAAATACTTGATATTAACATTATATTGCATTCGAACTCCATAGCGTATTTTTTAATTTTAACTTTGAATTTATGTTGGATTTAATGGTATAAATATCAAATTTTTAAATATTTTCAAAACTACAATGAATTTATAAAAATTCATAGGCAAGTTTTGACCCGACTCCCGGCTATCTCTGCCTGCGTTTCAACGTGCAAACTTTGACAGGACATTGGAGTTTACATAAACATCATGATGTTTTCAACGTCAATCATTTTAAATATGTGGTATTCAGCAAGAACAGTTAGTCCACGTTACGAACTACTCGAAGAGACTAGAACGTTCTAGATCTAAGAAAGAAAAGTAAATCTCAACAACATTTTACCAAGAATTAAATTTATCAATTGAAAAACTAAGATCTTCGCAATCGTAAATAAATGTTTGTCTGAGAAGCAAGAATTTACATTTGAATTGTGAGGGTCAGGTTTTATTACCTTTTCTCCGGAAATAAGCCGAGGAAACGATCTCAGTTCAACTTCGTGGTTTTTACGTTGAATTTACTGAGAATTCAATGAAGCATGGTGTTTTAGGAAATGCTTTATTTTTAAAGATTTAATAACTTTACGTTTATTTTAAAATGACATGATTACAGCTTTGTTGTGACTGATCATATAAATTCCTTCGTTTTCCTTTTTTCGAATTAGCGTTAATTTATTTTTCATTTATGCATTACCAAACTATTTATATCGTGCATCAACCGCTCTATTCTATGATAAACTGTTAAAAGCATGCTCATAGTTTAATCATTATTTTCTTAAATTACTCAAACGTCCGATCTTCACATTCTTTTAAATTTCATATAAAACAAAGGAATATTCCTTTGATATGACCTTACATAACAAGCAATATTAATCCTTGACATGATAACATTTATGATATTGGCTTCAGTAGTCTACTGAAATGTCTAATTAAATTGGTCAAAAAAGGAAAAGTTTTTTTAACTTTGTCATTAACCTGCAGGCCGTAGAAAAATGGCTTACCGTTGAACTTTAACATTAAAGGAATTTATAACGTTTTTCATAGAGCGATAGAAAAGACAAAAAAGTGAGTTCAACGGAATTTTAATGAAAAAAGTTTGGATAATCGTAAAAAAACCCTTACGAGTTGGAGATTGCCTTCTCTGAGAATAATTACTTTAACAAACTTTACCCTTTAATTTGTTTGTTCTATTGACTATTGATTATTGGCAGGATTGCTTTTCTTTTCATTTGAATCAACTGATCATATACAACATTTATACCATACACACAAACAAACTGAATTAAATACAAACACATAAAGTAGTTTTTTTAGACGGCAGCTTACTAGACTGCTTCTACTTCACTTGGACCTCTTTATACGATAAAGCAATTGCGAAGTCATCATTCATTATAATAGTACAGAGTATAGACAATTGATATGTAGCCAGAAACTGTTAAACATACCCTATGATGTGTAACAAATGTAACAAATTATGCGTAGATATACCTGCGGGACTTTATTAAAGACAGTACGGCCATCGGAGCCTAAGAGATAGTTGTGGCGTATCTAATAGCAATTACATGACAATATTTAGTTTCAAAGAGAGTTGCTAGTTTGTTCTACGCATGCTTAAACACTCCAACGATGTCTCCAAATGGCGCCAATTTTCGACCCCCGTTCATCATTAATTTATGGACATTGTTCGTAGTTTGTAGCAATTTGCTGGGTGTCGATTTACTTGGGTATATAATGAAATACGCAAAGTTAAATGTCATAGCAAAACTGTATAATCTGCTGAGGAAATATCATCACAATACATGTGCAAACTCATTTTATAAATCTGTGTCTTCTAGGACATTAGTGACCGTGTAACTATGGTACCCCATAATTTTTTTTATAGTGGGAGTCGAGTACGCTTCGGCGCGAATTGGAAATCCCAGCTTGCACCGGGGAAGTACCACACCCCCACAGAAAACCGGCTTGAAATAGTGGCATGCCACTATGTTTCGTACAGTGAGTGGGGGAGCCGGAGGCCCGTTTCCTGTACTCTTAGGGATTAATAATGTGTAACTATGTTTTTAAAATCATCTTGTACTCGTTTTGTGTATTTGTGTAATTGTTTAATCTGTGTAGTCTTCCGTTAATAAAATTGCTTACATGTATATTCTTATTTTTCAAATTGTGTGTTTGATATTTTAAATTAATTTTCAAAATGGTTTCTATTTTGTACAGCATGTGGTGTTAGCCTGTAGTTTTTGCACTTGTATATGTATTAATTCATAATTTTATATATATTTTTATGTTATTGTATTAGTGTTAAAAGCTGTTGGCTTTCCTTAATGAATATTAATAATAATATTTTCTATAGTTCTTATTTTGATAATGATGTAAAGCATCATAGTTTCATCATCATCATCAGCCCATATATGTTCCCACTGCTGGGGCCTTAGGCCTCTTGCGAGGGTTCAGGCCATAATCCACCACGCTGGCCAAGTGCGGGTTAGCAAATGTCACATGTCGTCGAACTTTTAGATTCTTGAAAAAACCGGTTTCCTCACGATGTTTTCCTTCACCGTTTTAACCGTTTTAGTAGTTTATATATACAATATTTATATTTTCAGTAGGATAAGCATTCCAAATAGTAATTATAGTAATTTTTTGTATCATAAATAACGGCACACAATAGCATCGTCTTCTTTGAAATGTCGATAATGATAGCCTATTGATGTTTATTACGAGAAAGGAGTCTGAACATAATATCACAAACAAATTGATAGATGATTATATGGCAACATTTTGTCAATTTAAAACTAGCTGCTGGTCCCGTCTCCACCCGAGGCGATTTAATTAAGAGTTCTTCAAATTTATTTCAAATTAGTTTAGTTACACCACTTATCATTCAAAAATGATTGAACAGTTTTTATATGTAACATGTACATGTATATCTACATTTCAGTTGTGACCCATATTAATTGAAGTTCTCACAGCTAACAGACTCGAACTATGAATGTTTAAACAATATAGTACATCATTCAGCAGCTTTATAATTAAATTTTAGTTGGTCAAAGAGTTCATGTTGACTCAACTAGCGGTGATGTCAAAACTGCCAATGTTCTAGTTAATTTTGCTATTTATATCACAATGGCAGGAATGGTAAACATAGCTGGTTCACAAATGGAATGTTACAGCAACCATTAGAGGAAGCCAAATAAACCTACGTAGAATACAAATTAATTGTTCACGACTATCTCGGAATTTACTCGATTGTATGAAAATCAAACACATAAATGTATGAAACAATAGTGAGTAAGTTGTATAATATGAACGCTGCAGTTACTAATAATTTTACTACCTTTATACTAGCTGCTGCCCGCATCTCCGCTCTCGTGAAGAATATAATTATCATGATACAATTTTTCCTCTCCCATTTCAACCCTGGAGTGGGGGAGAATTAATCCAAAAATAAATTGATTAATCAGAATCCTTTCTTAGTTAGCCTATATCATAGTGCATCTATGTTATACCTATGTCTTTGCAAGTTAAATTGGAGGTACAGTAGTTTGAACTGTGCTTTGATGAATCGGTCGGTCAGTCAACTCCCAGTTTTATATATTTAAAAAGGATAGATAAATAAACTTGTAAAATAGATATATAATGTACCTACCGTTTTGTTATTTAAATAGCTTGGCTGTTCATCGCGGTTATCGAAAACAGACAATTAAAAAAATCAACTATACATCGGTGAATGATAGTTAAACTTATATTACGGTACATGCTTAATTTGTTTGTTAACCGACTTCAAAAAGAAGGACGTTCCTAATTCGACTGTATTTTTGTATTTGTATCTCTAAATTTTTACCGAACCGATTTTGAGGATTCTTTTTTGAACGCTGGTACCACCCGTGACCTTTAAATTAGATGTAAGATTTTCGTTAAAATAATTACTTGTTAAGGTGGTTTATTACGGTAGATTATTAAGGTTATTATTCTTAAATATACAATAGGTTGTTGTTTCTTATAAAATGTGGCATAATCACTTCTTAAACAAGTCAAATAAGTGCGGTCATACGAAAATAACATCAAAATCGTCATAAGAAAAAATGAGTACAAACGATAAACTTCGCAATATTATGATAATATTAGTGCCGGGAACAATATTTTTGTGCCAATTTTCGGTAAAACTGCCAAGGTTATTACTCTCAAAGGCAATATTACTGAACAGAACGACGGGATCCATTTTTCTAGCTTAATCTCGTTGTTTATCTCCTTGATACTTCGAAGGGAAATTTAAAACTTAGTAACGTTATTCCATGAAGATAAATAGATAATAAAAATACGGAATTTTACTGCGGATTTTTTATATTCTTTAATAAATAGTTTTGTTATACTAGTTCGATCCATCTTTTATAATAATATTCACAAAGTATGGAAATGAAAATGTTCTCGTAATTGAAAAGATCCCAGAAAGAAATCTAGGCTCAACGCGACTAATTGAATTTTTAGTTTACTCTATTATTAGCACGATCTTTACAACAAATTACAGCTATCTACAGACAGAACCGTCTCCGAATATTGATCGAGTCGATATGTTTTTACAAACAACCATATTAAAAATTATATATTTTTTTATATTCCTTATTTCTATTAACAAAACCAAGAAATTAGCGAAATTAAAAAATGATTATTTTTGTTATGCTATACTAATTTCCACTAAGATGTTGTCATGGGAATTACATATTTGACTGCGGTAAAATAATAATAAAGTAGCCTATGTTTTTCACCAGCCTTCTTATTATGTCGCGACACAAACACATATTATAAAATAGTTGCAACGTGAAAGAATGTCACACAAACGAATAAAAACACATTTTCGAATTTATAGCATCATTAGTGGGATTCTAAAACATCCACTATGATTTGGAACAATTCTTACTTCTATCGCTTGAATAGGTTCCACAACTGGAAAAAGGCACTTATTGCAAAAAATTCACTTATCGCTTTCTGGTCTAGGTATACGTGATGAAATGTTTTTTAAATTAAGTTTTCCTCGTCGCACGTATCTCACATAACTGCGTCGAATGGCTGAAGTTATGACTCTTTCAGAGTATTTTAAAGATATTGTCCTTTCCGCCATTCTTTAGCCATTATTCGCAGCTCACAATTCTGGGTTAAGCCCCTTTAATACACAGTTATAGGCGGCTGTATTTGTGTCACCATGTTATGGCTGATCGCTTTCACTGAATATGAATTTTATCAATGGAATATATTGAAGATAAAATGTGATCATTTATATGTCTGAAATCTTGACTAGTTTTCTTTAGAAAAACTGTCGTCTTATTGTCTATCAAACTATGTACTTAGTCTGGCCATAAATACTGTTACACTTAATTATAAAAAAATATTACATTTGAATTTCGAATCTGTC
>NC_052105.1:2700078-2719490 GCF_012273895.1 Zerene cesonia | reverse complement strand
AAGTAATAAATGTTATTTGCAGTTAACAATTTTCTTTTTTCTTTATTACAATATTTATGGCAAGACTAGGTATTTACGGACTTTGAACAGGGAAATCATAATCAATCTGATTGTTTAAATAATATATTTTGCGAAGGCTTGTTAACTCAATTACTAAGACATCTTTCCTTATAATAGGAACAGTTTCTGTCGTTTTAAATTATTCGGCAACGAAGAGATATCAGAGAGCGTTTAGTTTTATATAAACTCGACCAAGTCAACATCAAAGGGATCTCAGTCGACGATTTCGTGCTTTTAGATTTCGTTTCACGTTTCGTTCGGGAATTTTCAGTAAAATGCCTCCTTTTGGTTAATGAATCGTGAAGCTAACTTAGTGACCAAAGGTCGTTCGTTTTGAAGGACCATTTCATTGTCGATGGAGTGAACCATCAATTCAGCTTAACGGGTCTGCATCTGACGTGTATGTTGTTTATGGGTAAAAACCGTTACAATAAAGCGACTTCGAGGTACACTAGCGAAAGCAGTGCCTGTGTTGTGGAAATATTTATAGCTTGATTAAGGATTGATGTTGTTTATATTTAATCGGTTTTTATGTTTAGATGCTTTATTATGAATACAACGTTATAATGGAATTTATCTTATGTACATCTAAAACTTCTTGAATGATATATTTCATATTAGATTAATTGTATTTAGCTAGGTTTTAGTAATAAAAAGTTAGTCATAACAATGCTGTAAAATATATAAGTAAATTAAACCTTTTGCTATATTATTAAAAAACCAAAAACTTAAAATTTATATTAAATTATATAAAATAATATTACACAGATTTTATATAAAGGTAATGCAAAAAGACATTTTATGATTAAGTAATTAGTTTCCTTCGTAAAACACATTGTTGCAAGCTTGAAATGGTGAAATACTTCGTATTGACGAATAAATAATAAGCTACGTGCTCAAACGAGTTTCTTTGAAATTGGGGAAATGGAATCTAAACAGGCTGTTTTTAGTTTTTCAATTAGATGAAAGCGACAAATGTTGCCCTCAATCAGCATTTTAATTAAACTTCCAATACTTCCTTCATTATTTTAAACAATTAAAAGGTTTTGTAAGCATTTGGAGATGCTTGAATACTAATTTCAAATTGTTTGTTAAAACAGTTGGTAGATAAAAAATATCATTAGATCTATAATTAGAAAGCTTATTAATGTGAAGAAAAAACTAATGAGACATTTATCTACACTAAAAAAAAGTGCTATAAATTAAAAACCTCCGGTCGTGTTTTGAGAATATTCTTAAGTTTCTAGCGAATAGATTGATTTCTTGATTTTAAACGTCTTTAATCTTTTAATCTCATTTAGCATTAAAATAAAAAAATTGTTTCACAATAATCCCCTTCCCAATCCGCCAAAGATGTGATTTTACGACACAAGTTATGTTTCTACAAGTTTTTACACATAGATATAATTTTTATATAATGGTAATATTTTTAATAATTAATAACCTATCTATTAGTTGTAGGCATATGTATTTAGTCTAATAATTTTTTTGTTTATTCGTATGGTTACATCTATGATTTATTGATTAGAACCGGGAACGATAATTCAACCTGATCTATTACTGTATCATACACAACATAAAAATTAATGAAAATAAGACCTCGCGCTTTCATATCGAAAGAGTGAAATTGTTTGAAAATGTTACTCACAATAAGATTGTGGACTTAATTAAACGCATAATTAATCTTCATCGTGGACAACTCTTGGATACACATAGGGAACCTTAAGCCAGGTTTCTGACGCAATGGAACCCCTTCAGTTCATTCATCAACGTCAAGCAACTAAACAAATAACAAAGTGATGTATTGCTCAAACTCGTGTGTTACTCGCCAATATTTACAAGTTTTTGTTTATTAGTTCAGATTGATGTGTTACAAACTAAAAAAATTAATCAATATTCGGTGATATTTTGCAATGGATTGTTGAACAGAATGTATGTCTATTAGCTTTTTCAAGTCGGCTTTTCAATAAAATCGTGACAAAATCATCAATTCTTTTTCTCTCTTTTACATTATTTACACAGAAAAACAAAGGGAGATTGTTAAATTGACATTTCTGCGTAAGATTTATTAGATTCATATCTTATCAAAGTCAAAAATTAATGTATAGCGTATATTTATAGATAAATTTTTTAGTGACAACCTCATATATTAACAGATGTTAGGCTTGTTTAATTAAAAATCTCACATCACGAGAAACAAACGCTAAATGTTGTAAATAGACAATATCCAAATAGATACCGAAAAAAACGAATCGAATTTAAACGTATGTGAAGAATCACTTCAAATCACTCAGAATGTGTACCTATTTCTGTGCGAACAATTTTGTTAAAGGGCTCTCATAATGACGTGAAGGAATCTCATACGACAATTTATTAAAGAAAAACCGATTTGTATTTCCAGTCACGTCTCGTCTAGAAATCTCTAATTCAATATTGATAAAATAACGTCACTGTTGAATAAATACTGTGGGTAAATTGAGAGGATACTCGAATTGTTTGAATATTTCATGACTGTGTGACTTACGTCTGATCTTAACTCAAATCTTTTGTTTCCATAACAAATTTATATGGAGTCTGTTCATTGATGCAAATATCATCTTTATAAAATTATGCTTTGAAGTTAGTATGAAAATCGTAGACAATTATGGGTTTCAGTGATTACACAGCAAAATGATATTATTTCATAGAAGCTTAGATAAAATTGTTGTTGCCTTCCAAATATTTTTCCACCCGGATAACGAAGAATGTGATGGCAATTCTGCATAAAAGTACGATAAAATTCCATCCTTCTATAATGCAAACGCTATACGATCCATCTTTCCGTATTTACGGAGTACATCTACTTTTTGCTTTATGACATAAAGGGAATCCAATTACATTTTCACATCCCTATAACAGATTATAAAATACTATACACGCACTAATTAAGTGTATATTTACATATTACTGTATTGTTGTGTGGCCTTTACGATACTCCCCTAGATGAGATCCCCAAGTTTCAGCTTCCGAACGGATGAACCTATTTTGATATTATTTTTTCTGTTTAAAAGATATATTCGGAAATGTTCTTCGCTATGTTTGAAGGGCTTACGTAGCAGAATACAAAATATATCAACACAAAATATATTTATAGGCATTTGTTTAAATGAAAAACTATCTACACCACTAATCATGAAACTTAATCTGCAAAAATCCGATTTAATCCACTTGCTACTTAAATAATTATTCATTACTTTGGAATGCATTTAATTCCATAATTATTCATTAATCGACGTCCCGCAATTGGATTCCAAAAATACAATTTCAAGCTACTGTAATACACAAATGAACTTCGATGAAATGTCGATAAATATATATATATATATTAATTGAAGCATAGGATTACAAATTACTTTTTATTATATTTTTAAATTAATGTTTCAAACATAAAAGGTGAGAGCTCGCAAATGAATGTCGTAATCAAAATATGAAGATTATAATCTGTGCCTGTGCGGAATTTTCTTGAAATATTTAAGGCGCTTTTAATCAACATTACCGCAGAATTCTTTTACGCGATATCTTAGAAAGCTTAACAAGATATATTACTTCAACTTTTTAGTTGAGTTTCTGAATTCTGTATAATTTATTTTAAATACTTTGCTTAATTAACCACCCACCGTAAGAACTAGCTTAATCCAAGTATTTAATTAAAACATGTTGTATACCTATAACATCATTTAATCACATTTTTTATTTTTTCAAGATTACTTGGGAAATTCCCACTAGATGTCCACTAATGGTTTTATATACGTACATTACATTTGCTCTTTGTTCTCTAACACACTAATTTTCCAAGCTCCATATTTTTAAAAAAATATTCAACAGAATCTAAATTTAGAGGCTTTTTAAACATTTTCGCGCTTCGTTATTAAATTTACGTCTACAAATTCTTTAATGTAGGTAAAATATTAATATCGACACAGAAATGTGAAACGCTATTGATGAAGGAAAAGCGCCTCAGGGTAAAAAGCTGAAGAATAAAAATGCAGCGAAATAGTTCCAGCACATCGTTTATTAAAATTACTTGAACGAATCCAACAGCAAACAAACGATACCATGTAAAATTATTGTATTTCATGAATTTTTACGGTTCAGTAAATAAATAAAACCGAAAATTTAATAACATACGTTTAATGCAGTTTTATTCGTTGGAAACAGCTGTCAACGTTTTATGGTATTTGAAATAATTATAATACTATACATATAATAGGTAATAAATCAAACAGCTGACAATTTTTTTCCATATATTAATAAATACGTATAATAAAAAATGGATGTAATAAATACATCAGATACATAAAAATACAAATTAATTATAATATTTCTCTTGAAAGTTTATGATCGTTTCGTTTAAAATTATATCTTGATTGTTTTAATATATAGCGTGTTTTCCTTTAAGTAATCGTTTAAAATAACCAATTCCTATAATTTATTCCGCAAACGCTTTAATGCAGTCAATTAATGACTGTCAAACAATGTGAACATGGTAAAATATTCAATGAATCTATTGTAAAATATTAATACTAAATAATATGCATTCGACATGCTTTCAATTAATTGGGCAAACAATTATGCAGTGATAATTGAAAATAGTTATTCTGAAACACACACGGCCATATAATTTATTTACCCTTTGATTTATCCAAAAGGTTTAATTGATAAACATGATTTATTAATATTTGATATCAATTTACGTTATAATGTATCCAGGAAAATTTGATAATAATATCACCTGAATTAATTAATTTCCATTAATTTTTTTCAAAGAACAATTATATTATATAAGGGTTTTATCATAATGTATTGGGATTCTTAAACAAAAGCAACCTTTGTTTCGAAAATTATCAGAAAATTAAAAACTAGATGACCGATTATATGCAGTGTGAAGAAGATAATTTTCTTCAATAATGAAGGAAAACACTTCCTTTATTAACTGTGGAATTTATTAAAAGCGGTTACTCTTCTGAATAAAATCTCGCCTAAACGCTTAAACAATTAGTGAAGCCAGAATTTTTAATCATCTCATTATGACTAAAAGCATTCGGGGATTATGGAATGGAATTATAAGATTAGACGTTTGTAAATTATTATAAACTTGACTAATTTTTCTTTTTATTTATATTTCCTTATTTAGTTAAGTTTCGAAGCCTTCTTAGCTACACTATATTGTTATACAACGTAATAGAATATAATATTATCAAATACAGGTTATTACTTCTCAGTTGCCAGTTTGTATAGGTCTCTCAATAAGCGAAAAACAATGCAGGCAATTGCCTGGGAGAGTTATTTTTTGCTGCAAATAGGTATTTACATATATTATTTTAACTCACATACGTTCCTCTACATATAATAATGAGTGGGAATCTTCCCTTCCCAATAATGCCTTCAAAAATTTCAATACGTTTAACGTATACGTAACGTAACGTATGTGTACATAAGAATATTTTGTGCTCAAGCAAATGTTTTATTGAAAGTTGTTAGTAGCTTCTTTTTTGTGTCTCTCAAGAAAATATAAAGCATAGTAATCCTTTATTATCTACAATACATTCTACACAATTACACTTATATTCCGTGCAAGAGATATATCGAAACGTCTTATACGGGCCTCCACTAGGAAGATTATGACGTCAGGTTGATCGCTAGTAAGTCCCTTGTGGTGATCTAACATCGAAATCAAATTAGCCGATTCCCTTTGACAGACTAGTCGTTTGTTTAATCCATCAACGCGTCTCAAAAATTAACTACGTTCAAACAAAGGAATGGAAATGTGTTCATCTGCCTCTTTAGATATTCATTATAAGCATATACTGTGTTGTATATTTATTAAATAGAGTCATCATGTAAAGGATTCTTAGCTTGATTCACGAGAAAATCTCATCATATATTCTCTGAATTGTAACTATACTGTGAAAATTCAATTGCATTTTGGGAGCCAATCTATATTGAATCGACATCTATATCTAAACCAGTCCCGAACCCAACTGATACAAAAAAAAAACAATCTTCTGGCATGAATTTAATTAATAAAATTGCCGTCAAAACAGCGAAGTAGTTTAAGACACTGCGTGAAATTAAGATAATTCCAGCATATAAGATTTTTGTAGTGGCAAATGTCGTATTAGAAACAGAACTGTGTAAAGCCCGATAAGGTTTTCAGTGTTCAGCGTAAGAACTGAATCTTAAGCTGCTGATTTTGCGGAGCAGAACTTAAGGTATGGAATAGACAGTTTGCTTCACTTTAGCAAAAACAGTATTGTAATTCTAAGCTTGAATTATTATTATTAAATAACTAGATCACCTTGATTAGAAATTTCCTTGTTCTTTACGAAATTTACGAATGCATTCTATTTCATAAATAAGTACATTGGTACCAAGATAGCTTAAGAACTGAGAAAGGATATAGGAAAATTTTTATCAAGGAAATCCCACGAGAACGAGAACTGTGTAGGTTTTTTCTTTGACTAGGCGGCCAAAGCCGCGGACGAAAAGTCAAGTAAATACTAGACTTAGTAAATAAAAATTAATAGCTAAAATAACTTCTTTACATTCATACATAAACATTAAACAAACATGTTTCATTTTATATCATTTCAATTCGGTCAAGATATCTTATAGTTTTCTCCTTGTTAAACCAGTGCATAACAAATAATTCGAATCACCATTGCCAAAAAGGATATACCTTTGTCAAACCTGAACCTAACTAATCCGAGAATACCGTTTTTACTCTGTGGTTTTTGTGTCAATTGCAAGTAAAATTTTCTTTGAGCTAGTGAGCCCAAACGCCGTTCGTGCGGAAATTTCCTCTCTTATCATGTAATATTTTGAGTCCCCGAGGTAGTCTGTGTTTGCGAAAATTTTGCAACACCACTCCTTTTAATTTTATTACCAAGGGATCGGCTGTACTGATTATATACATTTTTACACCTTACAGTAAAAGTAATTTTTAGATAGATCCTGATTTCAATGTTATTATACATTTTTAAACGTGTTTGCTTAAATATAGAGTTTGTTTTTTCAACGCCCTTATCTTTGTCGCATTTATGTACTTGACATTGAATGCAATGGACTGAAAAATATACATATATCACGGACGAGGCCATTACTGTATCAGGTATCATAAAACTAGGGACAGATCTTTGTAAACTATTACATTAGAAGATATGGCTAATTATATATTATCCTATTTACAATCACAGAATTAATACTGCCGGCAAAGGAAATTTAATAAAAAGTAAAATTTCGCTTCATCCTTCTCACAGCTCGAGTCTACATACTTAGTATAAATGACACCCTATTACATGGCTCCATTAAGGCAGAATAAAAGGAAGGTTGAGTGTTTTGGGGAAACGACAAGCAAATGTGAACATCGATGTGTCTGTGATTACCGCAATAAAAGCCATTACGGGAGCAATGGCCAATAATGCAGTGAGCCTCAACATTTTCACAATTTAATATGGGCGTAGTAAAAATACCCTAAATTGCATTTTGCAACTCGATAGAGTGGTATAGGGATTTCAAATGCCAAAATGGGAACCCACGGCTTTTAATAGTCTGCTGGAACCTGTACCATCAAAGTGAGGATCTGAGGATCTCGCAAATTGAAAATTTGGCGCATTTTTTAGTTTTTTAGTTCGTTTCGAGTCCGACTCGATAAGAAGAAAGTAAATGATTGCCTTTGTTATATACATTTAGCGAGCGTCATTTACTTTCTTCCGCTCTGACAGTTTAGTCTACTAGCGTAAAAGAGAGTGTTTTCAGTATAAAAATATATTTACTGCTCATCGGTATGGTTTATTTATATTTAAATAGAGTATCAATGTGTATGTTTAATGGGTTGCAATTATTACAAACGTTAATCATAATGTGAAGAAACCAATCTTAGGTTATATTGAAATATTAAACATTTTGCAATGCATGGCATAGGAATAAAATATGTTGTTTCGATCCTTCATCGCAACCACGAAATCATGTTTATAGACTGGCAACTTTTTGCTCCAAATATATTCGATATAAATCCAATAATCGCTTAAATACCAAAGGTTTACGGTGGCTGAAATATGAAATTGGGGAATAGCGGCGAACGGCTTAATTCGAATCACAGCGGACTAAAGGTGATCAGAGCCACGTTTGAGTTCGAAAACATGGCTTTACCCGATTACGATACCCGGAGCGTGCATTTCCAAGGTTTTGATAGCGTGCCACATCTCGCTGAATTGAAAAATCTCACAAAGCTTTGTACATTTGCTATTTCCCGTTCTAAGTGCAGCGAATCGTACAAAATTGGACTCACTAATGTTCTTTACAATTAGTTCAACTTGTAAAACAAATCGTGTTAACCTTGCTTGGCTACACTTTTGATGGGGCTACAGAGGCTCTACGAAGTTAAAAGCTTATTTGGAGATTCGTGTATTTGCCTGAATAGTTTTAGTACCCGTTCATTAGGTAAAACATTTTTTTTTGTTGTTAATTTCGGATTGTTAAATTTAATATCTGAATATAATTAGTTTCCAACACTTATCCTTTATCTGCTGTAGTTAACCCTAGTGCGAGCTTGACCTAAATCGTGCTCACAAATTGCTCGCTTACGTTCCCTTCTAATAATGGCAATAAGAATTATCCCATCTCCATTTGTGCAAGATTATTTTCCTCTAGCCTCGTTCATTTACATACCGCCACACTTCTATGTACTAAACTGTTGCATATGCATGACCTTATGCAAACTTCTGGTGCCATTTATTGGGTGAAAATGTTTCAAACGTATCCAACTGCCTTTGTGACTGTTGTCTGTTGATGAATAAAGGATTCTGTAGATTTTAAAGCCCTGCCTGAATTTACATTTGAATGTGTAACTGAAATTTTAATCTATTACCCGACTGTCAAAGCTAGTGTTTGAAAAATGTATTCGCAAACGAAAGTTGTAACGAATTTTTTGGTGAATTTGATTATTTTGATATTGTTCGCAATTTATGTTTGTTGAGCTTTGGTTACATTTGTAAATTTCTATAGAAATAATAATATTAACACACGTATTGAGAATATAAACTTCTATTGTCAGAAACTGTATCAACCAAAAACTTATTATGGCTTAATCAAAAACATTGAGTTCATGTTTAAAAAAAAACTGATCGATCCGCTTGGAAGTTATCAGAATCACTAAAGCTGTCAAATAAAAAAAGAATCAGCAAAATCTGTTCACCCAGTCGAAATTTCTGAGGTTACAAACACAAAAAATAGAGTTGAATTGAGAACATCCCGCAGATACTACCCGCAAATCTCCAGTGTACAGAGCAATCTAGAAGAGATGTAGTGAATACGTGAGTCATAAAATTAAAACGCTCTTAGCACTGCTTTTTAAAACAAAATTTATTACCTTTTGTTCGGATAAAGCTTTTAGTTATACGATTTCAGTCATAAATAAATATTAAAATCATAAATATATGCAAACAAATACGGGACTAAATTATTAAAGTCAACGTGATTTAATTGCGATGTTGCCGTTGGAATTAAATTAATGGAAAAAATCTTCACAAAATCTACGTGTTTTTATAAAATTAAACATTGTAATAAGTGAAAATACAAATATTTAAACACTTTCTTTCTACTAAACTACTCCTACGTTTTAATTACATAATACAAATTAAACCATCATTGCTATCCAACATTCCACCACATCAAATACGTAATAAGAAATGCAGTTGTTCAACCGTAATCTATAAGTCCTGACAAAGTGCATAGGGCATGCAGCCGTATCCCACTATTTATCTCACCGCTATCGTGACCACGAGCGTTTATTTTACAACATTACAGCCACAGTAAAGCTTTCGGATTATTTATACAAGATTGGTTATTTCGGAATTTTTCACCGCTATTTTCCATGCGCAAATAGCTCTTTGGCATTTTTTTGCCGAATTTGTGTTGAAAAATATAACAATTTAACCGCTCATGTTGCTATGCAAACATTTGTACATTCCATAAACAAAATAACCATCAAAACGAATAACTTGCTTTTTTATATTTATTATGAATTTATATGGCTTAGTGCCTAGTGAAATTTAAATACTATAGCTGTTTTAATTATAAAAACTATTGTACATAAAAAAGTTGTACTAAATTATAAGTATTGTTTATTAAAGTGCATTAAAATAAAATATTTATAACATAATTGAACGTATTCCTGAAACAGCAAATTCAAATATGATACAAAGTGTGAGCAAGAAGCATTTATAGCTTCATTTATTAGCATCGTAATATTTTATCACTTGTCAATATAAAGCTTGAACTTCTACAGATGGTGTAGTCACGTAGGGTAATTATTTAACGCAAAATATAAACAGCTCACAAAGTTATATTCACAATAACTATTATTATTTATTTATTACACCTATATCCAAATTACAAAAAGGAACTCAGTATATTCAAATCCCGAGTGCTTATTTTAATTACAGATTTTAATCAAAATAAAAAAAAACTAAAATGCCTCCAAATTTTCAGAACAATGCCTAAAATGGGAGCATATAGTAGGCTTTCAAATAAAAAAGAATCATAAAAAACAATCCACACGTTGAGTTAAAAAAAGTTATGAGGTAATAAAAATGAAAAATATGCAGTCGCATTGATTACCTCCTCCATTTTTTAAGTCGGTTGATAAAAGTCCGTTCATAAATTAGCACAATTTAAACAAAAACAATAGCTACAAATGAAAATAGGACAATTGCGACATTGTTTTTGTGTCAATAAACATAATGCTATGTTCTTATATTAGAGTGTATATATACACAAAATAATATTAATTCATGTTTTTTAGAACCATATATATAGCTGATTTACTTTTTTTGATAGCAGATCACAGGAACAAAATTAAGTTAATAGAAAATATCAATTACCGGTATAAATAATATATAATAATATACTGCAATTTTGAAATTACCGGTATAAACATCGCAAAAGAGCATGGTGTCTATAGACATTATATTTAATTCCGTTATATTTAACAAGAAAATATTATAATATTTTCTTGTTAAATATAACGGAATGCAACGCAAAATAAGTAACAAATTTAATACCTCACAAAGTCGATATTAAATTAATAACTAAATGAAGTTTAGAAATATTAATATAGCTCAATAAATATGCGTCATTACAGCAAAACACAAGCAGTTCATGAGTAGTTAAAATTTAATTCAAGCACTCGTAATATGTGCGCATACATTATGATTCTCATAGAGTTGAGCTAGGTTAATCAATGGACTTATATTTCAATTGTCGATCTGAAATGAAGCATTGTTGCTAGTGAACGTCAAATAGAAACATCATACATATTACATCTTATTTTATAATAACTTTTTATGCAATGATAATATTTACGGTTTTTAAAAATAAATGGATATCAGCAAGAGCAAAGCCTACGTCAAACTCCTTAATAAATTAAGAAATTCAATTCGAAAATCATATTATTATTTATAGCCTAAGATAAAGTGAAATTTATAACTGACAATATCGATTTGAAAAGGAAATTGGAAGCGAAATTCGATTAGCGTGACTAATTGAAACCTCTATTGTCTTCAATGATATCAATAACGATAAATTATTCAGATGCAATAAAAGGAATTTAACTGTCTGGGTTCCAGATAATGTAATCCATAATAACCAATTGAAAATCATGCTTATAAGAAAACATTGTGTAATGAGAGGACATAAATTGACCGAAAATATGACCAATAAATTTTAGTATTTGGATTGTTGCCTGGTACAAAGGTACAGGTCGAGACACGTGTGTTTTATGACAGAATATAAAGTCAACATCACGAAATATATTTGCGGTACTCACACACGTTATACATAAACTCCTAATTTCGTTAAAGTTTCACTATGAAGATGATTATTCTAATAAACCTTAATCCTTTTCTCATAACTGCATAAATAAAAAATCGAACAGTTTATTTGTAATGTATTATTTCGTGGTTTATGAGCCATTTTGTGGCATGGCATGACATTATGGCATGCTTCATATGTTGGCCAACTGATATTTAGTGATAACTACAACACTACAACTTTAACACTCATAATAGTTTTAAAATAATTTAAAAAGTGTATATTATCATTCGAACACCGATGTCAAATGGATTCTAAAATAATTATTCACAAATATATAAATCTCAATAAAGCGATCTTATAGATGATTAATAAACGAACTGGAATTTACTCGTATAATCTATTTTATTATATTAAACTGTAGTTTTTATAAAACAAATTGTATTTATCATATTAATATCATAAATGCAAAAGTATGTGAGGATGGATGTTTGGATTTAAAATGTTTGTGACTCTTTCCCGTGAAAACCACTGAACGGGTTTGATAATATTTGACTGTGGTGTATCTTATGTACTAGAATAATTTTAGTAATACTCGCGTTTCCCCTCGTGTTCATCCGCAAGTACATAGCGAGGCACAGCTTGTATCTAAGGTTCATTTACCCGAACTGAAATGCAATCAATTACTGACCTATGTGTTTGTATAAAATGTTAATTGACGCTGTCCAATTTTATACATTTTCCAACTATGGTTCACGATATATATATCTTCATAAACTATGATACAAATTTAAACCAAAACTTGCTGATATATTATTTATCATTAAATATTTAATGGAATTGCATTTTGAATATTCGTTTATCAATTGAAATAGATTTCTTTTTATTCCAGGTTGTGTCAAAGGCGATTATCTTGTCAGAAGACCGCCTTTTTCAAAAATTGGCATTCAATACAGTTACGTTGTTGTAGGTAAACCAAATATTATATTTTTACAATGTTATATATTGACGTTTTAGCGATTTATTATTCTATATCTTATATATCTGATATTATTGCAATTTTATATTAAACTTAATTTATTATAAGCAAAAACACGTTTCAAAACGATCCCTAAAACTATTTATTCTATGTAATTAGGCCCTATGCATATGAGCACTGATCTAAATAAATATTACGACATCCCGACACTTTAAATTATCTTGTCACTTAACAATAGTTGCATTGTCATTAAAATGACGGAGAGGGAGGAGAGTAGACAAGTGCTTTCTTTGAGTGAAACGTTGCGTGGATTCGAGAAGAGTTTGGGATTTAAAAACGATATAAAATGGATAAGTGCTATAGCCATTACACTATACCACATTGCTGCAGTGTACTGGAGTTACCATTATGCTTTCCCCGTCAAATGGCAGACGTTTCTGTTTGGTAAAGTTTTGTTTATTATTCGAATATTTTTCAATTTCAATTAAAGGAATAATAGAATCCAAAAAAATATCGAACTGAAAACCTTCGTTTTAAAGAAAGTGGGTTGAAAATTCTACTATGGAATACAAATCAACAAAAAAAACATTTAAGCATAATGCATTTATAATATTAAATTCGAATTACAATTATTTTATATTCAAGTTAAATTCTGTTAAGCATATTTTTTTATTACACATACAAACATATACTAATTTATAAACCGTTTAAAAACTAAAATTTCAGGCCATATAGGTAAAGACTGAATTATTACTGAAGTTGGAGCTTTCAGACTGTGTTTAGACGATCAATAAAACATGAGGGTACTGGGAAACGTCAGCCGTGTTGTTTTAGGGGGATAGTTAATAAATATGCAATCTCACTATTTATAGCCCAACTCCGGCTACCGCTTTTAATATTAATTTAATTGTCCACATTTTCTTCTTTAAATTATATATTCCATTGTATAATGTATTTAACTAACTCATGTTCAGACCTACGTTAACAGAAAATTAGTCTGCTTTACTTAGACACTGAGACTTAGCCTATAGTAAATATTGGCGACGTTTTTTACTTGGAAAAGAGGAAAATACTTGTAGATACTAAGCATTTCTAGAATTTGGAGACAAATACCCGCTAGTTATATTATTTCAAGATTTCCACGCCGAATATGTTATAAGTATCGGAATGCATTTGATTTACTATCAAATAGACAGGAGTCTAGATTATAGTTTGGCGTAGCTCCATAATAAATGAGTTTATTCTAGGACCGGTAAATATATAGCTGAAATGTTGATAGATATAACAATTTTCGCCTATCGCTTCAGTAACATTGAATGTTTGTTTATTATCACGGGCTCTATTGGCGGCAATAGACCTCAACCGCTATCAGAATATCCAATATAATGGGATTATTCATATATTTCCTACGCTCAAAATTCGTTGAAACACTATCGTGCTGGTAATTGTGATTCGTAAATTAAGTTTATATTTTACTGTTCACCTATATACCTATTAGAAAAAAGATGTCGTTAACGCCATTCTGATTTTGGTGAACTGTAACTAGATTTTAATTTGATGATTTGTTTTATTCTTTCAATAAACTATATATTTTATCATAACACAATACACATAGACAGCTGGAAAATATTAATTTTTGGTAAGGACTTACCAAATAGCGTAATGCTCTTAATAAAGCGGTTCCGGGAACTCATTTTATAGCGCAAATTTCTTGGATAGCAAATAATTCGAGTCAAGAATTTTATCTCAGACATAATTCATATAAATGTTGGATAACCAGATAGTTATTTATTCATTAGCCTTGCCAAATATCATGCTGCTTATTCGGAGGAACGAATTGATGTCATATCCTATGTCATTTAACAGTATAAATCTGCAATTTATGAAATTAGTCCTTGATAAATGGTCCGTATTATTCCGAAAATAACATCAATACGGGAATTAGGCAAAAAGTATTCGTAAATATAAAAATAAACTGATAGACGTTCTCATATTTTAGTAAGCATCATATATGACATGTACTAGAAACTGAATTAATATGTAGTTTATGTTTGACAGCTGTTGTAATGTACACAATAAGCGGCTTTGGGATAACTGGAGGGGCTCATCGTTTGTGGACGCACAGAGCATTTAAAGCTACCCTGCCTTTAAAATTGTTCTTTTTAGCTGCGTTTGCTAGCGCTGGACAGGTATGCTATATAATGACACATACAGATAACATAATATGTATAGTATTATGTTATCTGTTATATTACTATGCGCATTATATTTATTACATATTATTTGTGTGAACGTGTAATATTTGCAACAGTGTCAATGTTTGATTTCAAAACACTCTATATTTCGATACGTAATGAAGCTTCTAACAGATTACAAATTTTAGGGCAATATTTTCTTTTCTTCGACCGTTTACTGGTGTTCGATTCATTATGAATCTTAGTTGAATATTTATTGTTGTCATAAGCTTTTTCGGCTTACATGAAAAAAAAAATTACCCGCGTCTGTTCTCATTTATTTTTAACATGTAGTATAGAATGTGTTCAATTTGCCAATTTTATTTTAAAGAAGGTCAAATTATGCATTCAACATTTAATGAGCGTTATGAAATTGGCCGGTACCGGCGCAACAGCTGTGCTTACAATTTAATTAAATAAGAAATAAATCAACGTAATATTTTTGTGAGCATCTGTCCCTGTGACGTTATTACATACAAAATTCGCATCAAAGGTCTACCGAAGCCTTTATTAAATTTGCTTTTAAACCCGAAATATGAAACCAACCAAAATATTTCGAGGAAACTTTATATTAAGTAAATGACAAATTAGGTGATTGGTTTTTTTTAGAATTCTTTAGAGCAATGGGTTCGAGACCACCGGGTGCACCACAAATACAGTGACACGGATGCTGACCCGCACAACGCCAACCGAGGGTTGTTCTTCTCTCACATTGGCTGGTTGATGCTGAAAAAAAACGAGCAAGTGCTGCTCCGTGGCAAACAACTGGATATGAGCGATATAACTGGCGACCCATTACTTCGTTTCTACAACAAGTGAGTGAGACATTAATGTTGGCTTAACGTATTCTCTTTTATAATTAATGAAAATTAAGTCAAATTAATGATGCTTTCATCTTTGAGGTATTTTTTATTCATTAAACCCTAACAAATATATACTACTTCAAGAAAAGAAAGAATTATCGGTTTCATGATAAAAATAAAACGATTGACCCACTAATTTTCTTCACCTATTTGCCCTGATTGCTTGGATCATTTCATTTTTCATATTTTTAAAAAAGCCTATCCGAGAAAAGAAAAATTCAGCTTTTAAGCCTCACATTTTATCCTTTCGGCTTGTCAAAGTAAGAGTTGAAATCCACTTAAATGTTTGCGGTTTCAACTATATTTATTGTTACGATGAAAAATATACCTAAATAAAAATGGCGTAGCCATAAGGATTGCCGATAGAAATTAAAACTTATAACGTAGAAATGAAGTATTAAAACATTTTTTTTTATTATTACCTACCATATTGATGACGCGAACCCAAAGATTTTCCCCTACCAAAAAGTGCTCATCGCGGCTAAGAAAATTTTTATTACAATATCAACTTTTATAATAGGATCGTAAAGTTATTACGATCAATTTATGTAAAATAATTTTGTTTATGCTGTATAAATGCCATAAATGGATAAATATTATAAATTTGAGACGGATCAGCTAAAGTTATAAACCGAAAATAGAATGAATCTGATCGACTAATTAAGTAAGGCACGCGTTTAATAAAAACTATTCAGACATGCTCAATAATTAAACACTTGAAATAGCACTGAGTCTGAAAATATTCAAAACTTGCTAGCCATTTACGAACTAAATTTAATTTAATATTTCAGATACTTCACCTATTTTAAGCTCCTGTTTTGTTACATCTTACCTACGACACTGACTATACACTTATGGGGAGAAAATTGGCGGTGCGCCGTAGCGTGGCAATGTTTCATAAGATTCCTAGGCATGTTTCATAGTGAGCTTACCGTCAATAGCCTAGCACATGCCTACGGTTACAAACCGTATAACAAGTAAGTACCTTCAAATCTAAGTCTTTAAATATTCCACAAAGGAGCAATGTGATAATGGTGATGATACTGATTATGATTGTAATACAGAGACAGACCTGAACCTAATATTTTTCCATATTGTAATTTGATGATATATCCAAATTGTTTCAAAAATTGCGTATAACAATGCTCTAAATCGATGCCTTAGTCTAAGCGCCGTTATATCTTATTCACAAATAATTATAAATCTTTTTGTTTCTAGGAACATTGTGCCAAGAGAAAATCGCTTCGTGGCGTTTGTAACACTGGGTGAAGGTTGGCACAACTACCATCACGTATTCCCGTTTGACTACAAGGCAGCCGAACACTTCGATTTTTTCAATTTCGGGACAAATTTTATACGCTTTTTCAATAAAATCGGGTGGGCATATGACCTGCGTGAAGCGACACCTGAAATGATTAATAGCACAGCAAAGAGATTAGGCGACGGTACACCCGTACATTTTCCACTTGATGATTATTGATTTCGTTGATTTTTATAAAATGAATATAGGTGTTATACAAGAGGTATATATTATATATTATAATTTTAATACACTATAGAATGTTTCTGTTGAACGATAATGAAGAAAAATCTTTGTCCACTTCATTGTATGTACACTGAATCAGAACAATTTTTTTTATATGTGATAAATAAGACAATTTTAAATATAAGAAGGGGAGAAAAATATCAATAATATATTTTAATTACACTTAACTTGATGAATGTGTAAATATTACAACGATACAGTGCGGGACATTACGGTTGTACAGTATTATGATAATAAAATGAATACAAAAAAAAATATATTTGGCTCTATATATAAATATTTTTGGCTCTAAAAAGCATAAATTCCACACCTGAGATCGTAACTCAGATATGTAAATAACAGAAAATTATGCAGATATAAATCGCTGACGTGGCTAATTTAAAATCTAGTTACGGCGTGCATTTATATGGCTGCGCTAGTGGAAGTTAGATAAAGCTGTATTTCGTTTGTATAAATGTGTCTGAACTTTGAAATGATTTTTAGAAAGTAATAATAATAGCACTATTCATTTTTTGTATGTCACAGCGCTGAGCTGGTGGTTCGCCTCCGGCTATAAACACGCAGAGGTTCAGCCGCTGCAAATGCGTTGCCCGCTGATCGTTCGTGTATTCGCAAAGGGGCGATTTTTTTATATGATTTTTGTGTCTAAAGATACTTAGGAGGAGAGATTGGCATGTTAATAAAACAGGCCATATAACATTTGTGTGAAATTATAATCTGACACCATAAAGTTGACGTTTATCAAAACATGACATTATTTTGAGAGGTTTACGTTCAATTTTATTTTTATTATATTTTATACACCATTTACACAATTTACTTATTTTTTAATAAAATCAATAAATTGTATTTGCAAGTCAATGCCGCTAGATTATACAAATCCCTACGTACTAAAATTTCTAATCGAAAATTTCAATAAAGAAAATGAACGCCGAATCGCATGGTTCAACAAAAATAAAGAGAGAATCCTCAACGCAGCCGTTTTCACAGACAAATGCAAAAATCATCGAACAGAAGATGTTGCGAGAGCCGGCCTTGAACCGTGTATGCCTTCTTTGGCCATTCATAACAAAAACAGCATGGGCAATCGTCGAAGAAAACCTATCCGCGACGGTATTATAAACACATCGCTAAAGTATAACCCTAGAGCTAAAACTAAGATGAGTGAAAGGGTACACTTCATGGCTGAAACAGAAATACCGAACTCGTTTATGAAACCAATTGAGGAAGACGTGACTAAAATACTCTATAAAGCCCAACCAGATGGAGGTCGTCTACAATATCTTAAGCAAAGAGCAAGAAAAACACCAGACGAGCGATATTATTTCTGTGAAACTAGTAATAACACATGTGGTTGGAAAGTAAAGGAAAGTCTATTGGATTATTCTATCTCAAATAGGCGTTGTTATTATTACCAAGAAGATTCCTTTAGTCGTTCGGGACCACACCCTGATCCTCATCATTATGGAAAACCACTTATGACGGCTAATTTTAAATGTTCATCTTAGAGATAAAAACCTCAAATTAGCTGCTTGTATTTGGAAACGATTTGTAAATATGAAATCGTAATACAGTACCTACATTAGGCAACTAATGCAATAATTCATTTCATTTTATTTAAAAACTCAATTGAAGCTAAAATCACCCATATTTTGAATGATTTTTTGTGTTAGGGTAATGGATATTTATAAATTATCTTATTCCACTTTTCTATGCCACTGCCACATTACTCAAATGATCTGGTAAAACAACAAATTTATATATAACATATTTATTTATAAAATTTATAGAAAAGCTAATAATTTTTCGATCCTTGCTTTAGAGAATTACAAAAAATAGATGTGTTAACACCAAATATTGTACAGAGGAACTTCATTTAG
>NC_052105.1:2698450-2699978 GCF_012273895.1 Zerene cesonia | reverse complement strand
TCGTTTATTGTTATTTTAATTTTATAAAGAGTTTTTTAATGCAATTATGTTAAGACAGTTTTTCTTAAAATTGAATACTATTACATGTCTTAGTTATTTAATCACCCAATTTCCCGCTATTTCATTTCTTGCCTTCAACACTAATCTTAGATTTAGACATTGCAACTTTCCATATTATATTTTTTACTGTATAATTTTATTACGCGAGTATTGTTTCCTATGTGTTTTCCAGAAGCATCAATCATAGATAAACAAAAATAAAAAAGTTAAAATTTAAGGACTTCGTACACATATCTAAAAAAATTAAAGCAGAAAACAATGTTTATCACAATGTTGCAATATAAAAAATTGCAAAATGGGGATACGTTAATGGAAGCAAAAGGTTGGTAAAATAATTGAAATAATGTTATCCTTGTTGTTTTAGGCATTTTTCTTTTAATTAATATGAATGTGAGTTAAGAGAATATTCTTTCGTCTATGTTTCCATGTTCACTATCTATGTAATTTTTGGTAACTTGTCATCAGGTATTTGTCAATTGTCAATGTCATGATAAGACAAGACCTCTATGTGGCATGTGTTTAGGTCCAGTATAAAAATTATTTCGTCAGCTTCAAACTTTTACTTTTAGGTTTTACGTCTGTAGGGTCTAATCGAAGATTTTTGAATTAAGAGGTAAAGTAAAAACATTTAATATATTTACTTATTCACGTATACCAATGCAAATTTTTCACCTTAGTAATAAATTTATTTATTCGTTTTAAATTTTAATATAACCTTAACATTTTCACAGATAAATACGCGCCGGAGATGGCTACTTGGGAAGAAAAAAAACATTTAATCACTCGAAACCTACAAGAGGTTTTGGGGGATGAAAAACTCACGGAAATCTTAAAACAACGCGACCTAAAAATTTATTGGGGAACTGCAACAACTGGGAGGCCCCACGTCGCTTATTTCGTTCCTATGTCTAAAATAGCTGACTTTCTCAAAGCCGGTTGTGAAGTCACTATACTATTTGCTGACTTACATGCCTACTTAGACAATATGAAAGCACCTTGGGAGCTTCTCAAACTCCGTACGCAATATTATGAAGCAGCTATTAAAGCGATGTTAACGTCTATAGATGTACCATTAGAGAAGCTTAAATTTGTGAGAGGTACTGAGTATCAGTTGAATAAAGAGTACACTTTGGATGTGTACCGTATGACCTCTGTTATAACTGAGCATGATGCTAAGAAGGCAGGTGCAGAGGTGGTCAAGCAGGTTGATCACCCACTATTAAGTGGTCTCCTGTACCCAGGTCTTCAAGCATTGGATGAGGAGTATTTAAAGGTAGATGCACAATTTGGTGGAGTGGATCAAAGAAAAATCTTCACAATGTCAGAAAAATACTTGCCTCAACTTGGATATGCAAAACGCATACATTTGATGAATCCAATGGTACCTGGCTTAACAGGAGGTAAGATGTCTGCCTCTGAAGAGGATAGCAAGATTGATTTATTAGACAACCCAAGCAATGTGAAGAAA
>NC_052105.1:2697870-2698350 GCF_012273895.1 Zerene cesonia | reverse complement strand
CGATAGCGCGTAATGTGAGCGATGAGGCTTTCGCACACATACGCATACCAGGCGGGCGCGGCATACGTGAGGAGCGGCCTTAGTTAAATTTTATACAAACTTACCTTTATACGCAGCGGGAGTTCGGAACGTAACACCGGGTGGAGCAGGCTATTGGCGGCTTTGCACTTATTGATAACCTACTTCACGTGGCTGTTAAAGCGAAGCCGGCGATCAATAGTGATGCCTAGGTTATTGGTGATTGGACCTTGTTAGACCACGGGATTTGCTCACCTGCCAGAGTGAGATGGCGGGGAGGTACCTCACCCCCGCACAGAATCGCCTGTGTCTTTCTGGCTCAAACCACGCAGGCAACTAGCGCTGCGCCTTGAGTACCGTATGCGATTTATTAATCGACCCGGCGATCAAGGCCACATCGTCGGCGTATGCGTATGCGTAGTGCGAGGATTTAGTTGGGGTTTTGCGCGAGGGGGGGGGGGG
>NC_052105.1:2693888-2697860 GCF_012273895.1 Zerene cesonia | reverse complement strand
GGCGGAGTATAGCGCGGGCGATAAACAGCTGCCCTGCGGAACACCCGCCTGCACGGAGCGGTCTTGAGATGTGGCGGGGCCGACGGAAACATGGAACCGACGATCCGTGAGGAAAGAGTATATCCTATCAATATCCTCACGAGTCGCGCGGGGCATTGGGTGGTGGTAAGGATCTTATATATAAGACCCTCGTGCCAGACGCGGTCGAAAGCCTTTTCGATGTCTAAAAGCACTGCAACCACGCTCTCATTCCTGTAAAGGGCGGAGCTCATGTGGTGCAATACTCTGGACAGCTGAAAGGTGGTACTGTGCGCCTCGCGAAAGCCGAACTGCTCGGCGCGAGGCGACACGTACGGACACAGCATGGGCAGCAGCAGTGACTCGAACACTTTGGAGACTGTGCTCAGCAAGGTGATGGGTCGATGGCTGCCCGGCTTTTTTCCGGGTTTCGGGATCATTATTATGCGCCCGGTCTTCCACACTGAAGGGAAGTGGCCGGAGCGTGATATACCGCTAAACAGCCGCGACGTAGCCGTAACTGCTTTACGGGGGAGGTGGCGGAGGGATTCGTTCGTCACGCCGTCCGGCCCGGGCGCTTTGCGCAACTTTGTACGCGAAATCGCACGGCGGACGGCGGACGGAGAGGTGAAAGAGGCTTCCTCGACGGGGGGCATCGGTGCAGCTAGAAAACCTGCCAGGTGCTCGTTCACCGCCGCTGCGTGGGCTGCGTTCGAAGGCGTCAGGGGGTTCGGCTAAAAACTTGCGCCAGATGTTCGGCTAACAAGTCAGCGCGACCCTGAGGGCAGTATATATAATTACTATGTATATATAATTTGTATGTGGTGGCTCGGGTGAGGGCGGACTGGAGCGCTTCGTGAAAGTCGCTCGCAAACAGCTCCACCTCCTCGGCGCTTGTGACCGCGCGGGAGGGCGTGGAGCGCTCGAGCGTGCTTGCGAACAACTCAACAACGAGGGGGCTGCGTGCGGGAGCGTTTGAACGCAAAGTGGCGCAGGGCGCACAAAACGAAATTACGTAAAACGTATAATCGTATATGATTTTTGTGGTACATAGATTAGCGCGCGCGAACGCCTCCGCTCGCACACTCGGTGGGGAAACAACATAAAAATATCTCTCATGAAGTAAAATTAATGAAATCAAATCTATATTTCGTTGCATTTTAAATTTCATATCATGTTTAATGTGAATCCGACTGATGTGGGTATGTTTCAGACCATTTTACCCGCACCTAACACGGATGTGGCTAAGATGGTCTATATATTTACACGGCGGATACTAGTTAATGATTAGTCCTAAGATTCTGTGTATACTATGGGACTGACATAGTCAGTATTGACTCAAAGCCCCTAAATAAAACGAATTAAAAAAAAAATGTTTTAGCAAATATAATAAATAGCTATCTCTGTCAAAACCTTCATAAGTAGTGATCTATATATAAATAAATATGTGTCGCAGTATTTTTATTTTAAGAAAAAAATTGAGTTAACATATTATATTTCCCTATTGAATTATAGTTTTGTATTTAACAAATATATGTCGCTCTCATAATTCTTAATATTGATTTCTGATGATTTTTCGACGCAATACTTTGTTCATATGTTTAATTCATTAGGATCTTTCATTGTAGCTCTCATGATGTTGAATCATAACTTTGTTAAAATAAGTAAAAGAAGTAAATTAATCACTATCGTAATACATAATATTGATTTCTAAAGATTTTTCAATGTCGTCCTTCGTTCGTATGTGAAATTAATTAATTAGGAAATGTTTTGATTGTTGCTATCATTTTGTTAAATCATAACTTTGTTAAAATAAGTAAATTAATTGAATGAGGGTTTATTACATTACAATTATTTCCGGCCGCGGCTCTGCCCGTCGTAGTCGCAGGAAACATAGGCACGGGGTTTTCCTCGCATGTTCCCGTTCCCGTGGTATTTCTGGGATAAAAATGTTTTTTATATCCCATGTCCCTCCCCCAGATCTACGCTACCTCTGCACAAATTTTCAGCCAAGTCGGTAAATCCGTTCTTGAGTTATAAATAGTGTAACTAACACCACTTTCATTTATATATAAATATATATAGATTTTCTTGCATTTTTTGATTTGTACCATAGGTGAGAGTCAGTATGAAATGTATATTCAATCTTATAAACACGGCACATTTTATAAATCATCTTGCTCAAATCTGCTCAAGATTATGAGGCTTTTGTTGGAATTTGAAATTGTCAAAACTAACTAAGTAGGTATACATTACAACTGTTATGCAAAAAATGCACATTACAAATAACTAACAACAAGCAATTTAATTTTATCGAGCTGATTACCTTTTGCTCCGGTTGCTTAGAAGAAATTAGTCCTTAGTGATATTAGATGGCTTAATAAATATACTGTATTTTTGTATAAAATCGTAATATTATTTGTTTTATGTATAGTTTGATTAATATTAAAGAGTTAAGTAAATAAATAAAAAATAAATAACACCGCTAACATGATCAAATCTAAATTATTATTTTCCAATAATTGTTAACGTGTAAATTTATTTGATTTTAATGAAATGTCATAGATGGCGCTGTTACAAAATTAACTTTATACAACTAACATTCTTCAAACTATGTTACTCTTCCCAAGTTACTTAAATGACATAATTATTATAGTGTCAATCTAGATATTGTCAAATAACATTTAAATATGCGTTATTTGATTATTAATTTCCAATAGTTAACGTGTAAATTGATTTGTTTTTTATAACATTTCATAGATGGTGCTGTTTTAAAATAATTTTTTGTACTACATTTTTTACTACATTATACTTTGTACACATTAATTAAGCTACGTTTTTCTACCCAAGTTACTTAAATGGCGTATTTTTTATAGTGTGAAGCTAGATAATATGGCATGGCTAACAAAAATAAAATTTAAACGTGCATCCTAAGTCGTTAGATAACACGTTTTCTTAGAATGCGTAAGAAAAGTAAAGGTTTAGCTCCTCCCCCGAAGGTATATATATGTATATACTATCCTGACCCGAACTCTTAGTAGTATTCATGCAAAATAAACGGTTCAAGCCAAATCCGACTTTCGGCGCTACAGGTTACGGCGCTGAATCCACTGCGGATAACGCAACGTGTGTTCGCGGTTCTACAGGACAACGTCTATAGATAAAACTGAAAAATAAAGATTTTGTTTTTCTACGTATTTCTCTAGTATAAAAAGTATCCCATTTTATGCCCAGGATAATAAGGTATAATTATACCAAGTTTCATCCAAATCGGACCGTTAGTTTTCACGTGATGCCTGAACTTACAGACAGAAACAGACAGAGACAAGAATTTTTTTAATCACGTATTTGTGTTTGGTATCGATCCAGTAACACCCCCTGCTATTTATTTTTCCAATATTTTCTATGTACAGAATTGACCTTTCTACAGATTTATTATATGTATAGATATGTATAGATATTAGTGTATTACATTACATGTATAGATAGTAAGTCTCAAATTACATCATCACTAGGAAATTATAATTACCCTCTAAAGATTTGATGTTTGTTGGGTTTTTTGTTTTAAAACCAGTGGCGCAGTCTATTGACAGCTTGCCGCAATCATCTACATTGTGAGGGGATTGGCGTCATTTTGTGTAAAACATTAGTGTTGAGTAAAAATATTGAGGCTATTTAATTAATTAATTTCTCTATTCTTCCCAAAGTGAAGCTGTAATTTCTGTAAATAAGTTAGAAATAAAGAGTGTGATGTTTCGATACTGAACGGGTTGATTGTGAAACTGTGATATTAACTTTTCTTACCTTAGAATTAATAAAATGTGATGAACATATTTGAGTTTAAATTATTTCCCTTTAAGTAGAAGTAGAGCTGTGACATCCTACTTCCTACTAATATTATAAATGCGAAAGTTTGTAAGGATGTGTGTGCGTTTGTTGCTCTTTCACGCAAAA
>NC_052105.1:2682855-2693788 GCF_012273895.1 Zerene cesonia | reverse complement strand
CTACAACCAATAAAAACAAAAAAAAAATCGTAGCTTGACTGAAATGTACGCCAAATAGAGGGCTAGAATGAAAAATTTTCTCAATAACACGTGCATTCACTACCACAAACAAGCATCGACCATTGTTATTTCTTCAATATTTTAATTTATGGCTGTACGGTTTACTCGGTTATCTTCTCACAACTTGATTTTCAATTCCAAAGCTGTCAAGAAACATCAGCCTCCTGAGCTTGACAGTTGACAGCGGCTATTCTGTGTTACATGTTCTCTTTAATAATATTAGAACCTACTCTGTGCGATTGCAAGTAATTTTAAGCTAATTTATGTGTATCTGTGAAGCTGATGCAACATTTTGTCACTTCTCCAAACCACCTGCCAAACGAATCTAAAATCTAACCAAATTTTATTTTGAATTAACTTGGTGAGATATTATTATAAATCATGGATGACGATATGATTTTCGATCCTTCTTTGAAGAAGAAAAAGAAGAAGAAGACAGGATTTGACATGGAAGCAGCATTAGCAGGCGAACAAGGCGAAACCACGAGTACGGAGGCGCCTGCTGAGATAGGTGACGTAGACGTACCCGAGGACGACAGCCTGGATTTAGATAATTTCGGTAAAAAGAAGAAAAAGAAAAAGAAGACTTTCTTTAATTTAGACGAATTAGAGAATGCATTACCAGAAACAAGGGAAGAAAAGCCTCCCGCGGAAGAACCAGAGCAGCAAGATGATGAGATTATTGATGACTTGGATCTCGACATCGATTTTGCAAAGACTAAAAAAAAGAAAAAGAAGAGAAATTTAGACGAGATTGTTGCGGAAGAGGATGTAAAGGGAGATGATCAAGAGAGAGACGACGATCAAAATGGAGAATGGGTTGGAAGTGATCGCGATTATACATATGATGAGCTACTTGAGCGAGTTTTCGACATTATGCGCGAAAAGAATCCTAGTATGGTTTCTGGGAAGAAACAAAAATTCATAATGAGACCACCTCAAGTTGTTAGAATTGGAACAAAGAAAACTTCATTTGCCAATTTCACAGAAATATGCAAAACATTGCATAGACAGCCTAAACATTTATTAGATTTCTTGTTGGCCGAGTTGGGTACAAGTGGTTCAGTGGATGGTAACAGCCAACTCATTATTAAAGGTCGTTTCCAACAGAAGCAAATTGAGAATGTCTTGCGTCGGTATATTAAGGAATATGTTACATGTCATACATGTCGTTCTCCTGATACAATTCTTCAAAAGGATACTCGATTATTCTTCCTCCAATGTGAAACCTGTGGCTCTCGTTGCTCTGTGGCTAGCATCAAATCTGGTTTCCAGGCTGTCACTGGCAAAAGAGCGGCCATGCGTGCAAAGACTGCATAGAATAATAGTGCTTAGTGATAATCAATTCAAAACCTGGTTTTGGGGTACATACAGTGAACTTTTCTTGCTTTCCATTCATTTCTTGTGTAATAAAATATATCCCTTGTTGAATATCTGTTAGTTTCTCAGTTGGGTGCTTTTATGTGTTCTAAAAAGTTATGCCAATAATGTTTTATAAAAATATATACATGTCGTGTGAATTAGGATATTTATATATTACTATGTAATATAGGCAATTCATAATTTATTGAATGGATTTAATATACTTTTTCTGTTTAATTATGTTGATTTGTTTTAAATAATAGTTAAATATATACAGTGTTTGTCATTTAAATAAAAACTCGCTTGTCATTATTTCTGATAATAATTTGTAGTTCATAATGTCACAAAAATTGTTATGCTTTTTAGTATTTGCACTAAGTTATTTTATTCTTTAGTATCAAGTGTCCCATAGTATATAAAAATTGTATTAATAATTCAATTCAAATATGAGCAATGCTTAAACTTTCTAAATAAGTGTATTTATATATTGATAAATGAAAGTCTGCATGTACCCCACTGTAACCTACATATTTATATATAGCTCACTTCTGTAAAATTCACATTGGTACACAATGTTTTTAAACAGTTGTTTTATTTTCACACCTCATAAATAAAACTTCATTTGATATATTGTATAATTTGTGTAATAAAAATAAAATTCTAAAACATACAATAGTATTCAACTTTAAGTTACCCCAACAGTGTATAAATAAAAAAAAAAACCATCTGATCATTTCAAAAATGTGCTCAATTTTTCACTTAGTTAAAAAATATTAACTGCCACAATTAGCTTACAGCTACATATTAGGAATTATAATCTGAGTCCATCATTGTAAACAAGAACAATAATTGTTGAAGCCCTTAATTGTCTCTTATAAGTTGAGGTCCTTGTTCTCCTTTTAAATATTTGCTTAAGCTGTTGGCATATAGATCCAGCCGTTGTGTCATTGCAAACCCCCACTTATCCTTGATCTGTCTGCACATATTTAAATCAAGTTGGGCAATTAGCAAACCATCTTTGGTTCTTGACAGACTAGGTGTCCTGGTACCATCAGGAGCTGTGATATAGCTGGACCCATAGAAATGCCCAAAATCACAATGTGCTGGTTTCCCATCTCCAGATGTGAACTCATTGGGAAATACTTCTGTCCCAACCCGATTGATTGCACATGTAAAATAACTGTTAGCTATAGCAGCATTTCTAGCTTCAACGGCCCATAGATGTTCACTCAGACCAGAAACAGTTGCTGATGGATTGAAAACTATTTCAGCTCCATTAATTCCAAACATCAACCAGTTCAAAGGGTGGTGACGCCCATAACAAATGTTTATTGCTATTTTACCAAACTTAGTTTCAAAAACTGGATGACCTGTGTTGCCTTCAAAATAATATGTTGATTCATTGAAATCACCTACCCTCGGAATGTGATTCTTTCTATGGCTACCTATTACCACACCCTTTTCATTTATCACAACTGCTGTATTCCAAATGAGATCACCATGTATTTCATCACGTTCTAAGATTGGTGAAATAATCACCATACCATATTTAGCAGCATACTTCTTGAGAAACAGGGTGCTAGGCCCATCGGTAACACTTTCTGCAAATTCACACCATGGTGCTTTTTCTCTGGTGCAGAAAGCAAAAGGCATACTCCAAGCTTCTTGCAAACATAAAATATTGACATTTTCATCACCTGCTGTATCAATCAGTTTGGAAATTTTGTTAAAAATGGCTTGTCTCTGTTCAATTATGGGCTGACTAGTAGAAATTGCAATTGAATGCTGTATCACACCTACTCTAACAGTACGAGGAGTTCTTGTTTCTTCTTTACGCGCTGGAAAATCATATGCTGCAATTTCAAAATCATTTTCTTCAGAAGTTTTATTACTTCCTTTTTTAAGTTCCAGGCTATGATGATCTATTCTTCCATAATGAATTCTATTAAATTCTTTCAAATCTTCGCCTGATATAGATCTATTTATTAGCTCATCAATACTTTTTAGCTCTTTATTAATAGATGCCATGACTTATGTATTGATTTTCGCGTTGTATGAAACAGTTTGAAGGAACTTACACGTTGTCTATTGATTGATAAATAACTTCAATCAATAATTTTACTTGATTACTAAAATGTTCCTATTACATACATTAAATCACGGCATCAACCATCAATTATAACAATGAATAGCTATTATTCTTACACAAATAATTGGTGTTCTTCTGGATGATATGTAATAACTATCCATAAATATGACTGTTATCACTAGGTATTGCTTAAGTAAACAATGGCTGGAGTTGCATAAGATAACGAAAATGTCAGTGAATATTTGTTATATTACAGAGCCTAAGCGAACTAGCAATCGCGGAGATTCATATACTGCGATCGCGGTATTTATCTCAGTGTGAGGGACGCTTTATAGTGACTATAGATGCTCACTCAATAACGACATCTCTATGATTTTAAATTTATTATTTATGATGTAGATTGTCATTTGAATTTTGATTTCATGGTACTTTTGTCAAAGTGGTGTCAACTGTCAAACTCGTTTGTAATTTGTAAACGATGGGTCTGTGGCCTGTGCGAATTATTCAACAATTGGACTTGAATTGTTCTAGATTTTCATTTGTTGCCTGTTTTTATGTTTGTTTTTTTTTGTAAAACGATAATTGCAGTGTACAAAAAATATTTGTAGTTTCTATTTCTTTTTCTTGAAATTTCGTTACTCATAAGACTACTGATACATTCACACATCATTGCTTCTCATAATTGTTAAGATTTTTCAAATCGTAACCATGAATGTTCTACCAGCTCAACCGATTGGTATACAAAGTACTGCTGGTGCGGTGCCAGTTCGAAATGAAAAAGGTAACAGTATAATTTAGAATAGTATTTTTTTTACTATTATAGGTACCAAAAATTACAATTTTCTTTATGGTTTTATATATTGTTGTTTGTTGTATATATATTTTAATTTAACTTTCAGGTGAAATATCTATGCAAAAGGTGAAAGTTCAAAGATATATATCAGGAAAAAAGCCAGATTATGCTCAAGGAGTATCATCATCTGAAGAATCAGATGCTGAAGACTTTATAGAACAACAAAGACCAGAGAGAAGGCATATTATTGCTCCTGTTATTGGAAAAGATGACCACAGTGATTCAGAGCAAGAAGTAAGTTATTGTTAGCTGAAAAAGTTCTTTATACCATGTCATTCTCCACAGTAAGTTTTAAGACTATGTGGGCGAATCTGCGGGCAACAGCTAGTGTCACTGTAAAATTTTACCATTAGATTACAATCTCATATTGCATTATTTCTTGGTAGATATAATCTATCAATGTGAAAACCATGGAATTATGAAATACATTCCATATGATGGTTTTAGTTAGGTTCAGTTTGCGATAAATTACACAGAAAGTAGAACAAAGGACAATTTACAAATAATGTAATCTTGCCATATCCAAATGAAGGCTATAATTACTTAATAACTATGTAATATATCAATGATTAAGCATATAATAATTTTAATATGTTTTGTCACCTTATAGAGTATTTTTTGAACAATGTTTTTCAATATTGATGTCATAGATTGCTTATCATACGCACCATTGTGGAACACATCAAACATCTTTTTTAATCCTCCTTACTAATATTATACATCCAATGTAACTCTGTGTCTGTCACTTCTTTATGTCTAAGCCACTGAATCAATTTGGATGAAATTTGGTACCAAGATAGCTTGAGACCTGTAAAGGATATAGAATAGATTATATCCCGAAAATCCCGAAGGAATAGGTACTATTCAGGTTTTTCTATGACTATGCGGGTGAAGCGGCGGGCATAAAGCTAGTATTTAATTTTTAATTCCAATTACAGGTTGATGACCCTCGGTTGCGCCGTCTTCGTATGGCAGTGCAGTCGCCTCCGCGACGCTCGGAGCACAAACCGGAGATTATCGACGCCGAACCTGAAGAGCCTGAACCAGAATCCAGTGAAGATGAGGCTCGGCATAGTTCCGAGAGTGAAGACGAACTGGATGAAGATGAGATTGAGCGACGTAGGCAGGCTGTTAAAGCTAAATTGGCTGCAAGGTATTTAACTCTTTAATTTGAAACTCTATAATTCAAAGTTATTATTACTATTAGCTAAGGAAATCTCTATATATTTGGAGCTAAAAAAAAACATATTGATACACGACATGGTCAGCATCAAACACTGTGGCCGAGATGCTATGCTATATATTGATGAGAATTTAACATATTCCAGAGAGGCAGAGAAGGAGGTTTTAGGGCGGGATGATGAGGAAGAAATGTTGGATGGCGATAAAGAGGAGAGTGGCTCTTCAGACACAGATTACACTGACAGTGAAGAGGAAACTGGTGAGGCTTATGACCTTATAATAATGCTGATTAGTTTTATTTGAATTTATCGATACAATTTCAATTGTTGGTCCTTTTTAAAATGGTGCACCAAAAAAGGGAAACCTAATGAAATTTTTTGTGTTAACGAGCGCCGGCCTCATCAGCATATAATATATTTCAAAAAAGACATATACAAAAAATTTATAAATCATGTTTAAAATCAGTTTCAAAGTCTTTAATTTCCAAGAGAGAGAAAGGTTTTAGGAAACATTCTTCTCTTTTTAAATTATTCTGCTAATTACATTTAATGATGTTTTAAATATTTTAAGTCTGTTTTTTGTTGTGGTGTTATGTGCCATTGTTGGAAATAAATTCAATTTTTTGGTCAAGCGGAAAACCTCTAAAATGATTAAACAATATGAATTTTTCTAAAAATGATCAGTTTGAAATGAAATAAGTATTATATATAAAATAAGTATAAATAGTTTAATAAAAGTCACATGGTCTAGGGCCAAGAGTAAAGCCAGTATTCGTAAGAGCGTCAGAAAGGATGACAGTAGCCGAGCGGGAAAGGAAAGTGAAACAACAGAAGAAGGAAGAAGTGGAAGCGAGAAGGGAAAAGGAGGAGAAAAGAAGAGAGGCGTTGAAGCTAGTTGAGGAGACTATACGTGCGGAGCAGAAGAATACTCAGGTAGTTTCATGAATCATAATGAATTCCAATGTTATATGAAATGGTATTTCGTGTTCTATATAGCCTTACGTAATAGATTCTAAGTATAGATAACAGTGATGGAACAAGGCAAATATTGCAGTTTTTGTGTGTTCGAAAATTGTTCATAAATTATAATTTTATCACTGTGGCAATGAAAACAATTTTTTGTATATATTTGATTGATATAAAATTGATATTAAACATATATTGTATGTATCTTTGTTATTACTACCAATATGCAAATAGAAAGAAATTCGATTACTGTGGCGGGATCACTGGTGGCCGAGAGGCTGGGCGTTGCTACGGCTTGGCAAAAAGACGCGGGTTTGAATCCCGCCTCGTGATTATATAGTCCATAAATAAAATAGATAATAGATATTATAGTATTTTGTTAATTTATTATTAAAGGCAGAACAAAAGGAAGCGAATATAAACGACGTATGCACTGACGACGAGAATGACGAGCTGGAGTACGAAGCTTGGAAGCTGCGCGAAATGAAGAGGATAAAGCGGGACAAGGAAGAACGAGAGGCGTGAGTTGTTTTTTTTTTTGCACTAGGCGTTAATGTTTTTTTTACTAGATGAGGAAGTAGGGACGGCCCTTGTGTATGAATCCTCCTCTCTCTCGGACTCCTAAACTTGAATAGGAGTCCGAGATAGACTGTACTGATTCTAATCAAATTCGCACAGCGTGTACAGTTTAATCCAACTTAAAAAATATGATAGTTTATATTATATGGAGTCGGGGTGTGCAGCTAGTTGTTTATAGAAATGCACAGTAGGCGCAACGAAAGAAAATTCAAGAATATTTAGCATCATTTATTAGTTCAACATCCTTCACCTCTGTATCTTGTATAGAAATTATTGCACGAAACAAAAAAAAAAAAGAAAAAAAAAAAATAAAAAAAAATAATGTCACGTCTCGTTGCAGCGTGGAGAAGGAGTGGCTGCAAACGGAGCGCTTGCGCAACATGACCGACGACGAGCGGCGCGTCGAGCAGCGACTCAACCCCAAGCTGATCACCAACAAGCCGGTCAAGGGCAAATACAAGTTCCTGCAGAAGTACTACCACAGGTACGGACGTGTGTTGGAGATATGCTATATTGTATCTATTTATTTTATTATGTATAGATATATATAGGTGTTAAAGAGAAAAAAAATTGTAAATAGGTGACAAATTGCCTTTTTTACAAATCAACAAATTCAACAAATCTTACTAAAGAATAGGAAAACATTATCACTATATTATAAACGCGATTGTATGTATTTATGGATGGATGGATGTTTGTTATTCTTTCACGTTAAAACTACTGTATTGTATTTTCTTGTGTTTGATTTTACGCGAGTATTATACATTTAGAAATTAAAAACTTTGCAACGGATTTTAAACGCGATTATTCATTATATTATCAATCGACGTTTCGAACACTTTACAACGAGCGTCTCCCCGTGACCACGCTGGGTTAATAATATAATGAATAAATCGCGTTTAAAATCCGTTAAAAAGTTTTTAATTTCTAAACTACTGTATTGATTTTTATGAAACTCACAATAATATAGCTTATTCATCAGAATAAGGCATGTGCTATATAAATACATGCTTTTGCCCGTGGATTCGTCCGCGTCGCGCATCGAGTAGCTTTAAATAATTATGAATTTACTATATCTAAATATGTTCCGTTAAGGTTATCCGTTAGTTAAAATGACATACATTATTTGTCATTTTAACTGACGGATAGAAAATATGCATCAAGTGTCAAATTCGCTATCAGGTACACAGCAAGTGAAACCGGCTGTATTGAGTAATTAGATATTTATACATTTTTTTTATATTTTCAGAGGTGCATTTTATTTGGACAAAGAGGAGGATGTTTTCAAACAAGATTTCTCTGGAGCGACACTGGACGATCACTTTGATAAGACTGTTTTGCCGAAGGTAATGCAATAAAAAAATATGTAATTTTTTTAGGGTCTAAAAACTGCGATGATATCACTTCCATAAGATAATCACCTAAAATAGTGTATTAATAATACGTGAAATAAGTTTGTTTGTTTCTTTTATAAAATTTGTAAGAAATCGTCACTTAAACTGATCCTAATCATTTAGCTTTTTCACAAAAAAAAAAAAATAAATAAATAATTTTCTCGTTCAGGTGATGCAAGTAAAGAAATTCGGTCGCTCCGGTCGCACAAAGTACACGCACCTGGTAGACCAAGATACCACAGAGTTCGACTCGGCTTGGAACAATGAAAGCGCCGCTGCGCGCTTAGCTAACTTCAGAGGAGGCATGAAACAGGTGTTCGAGAAACCATCAGCGAAAAGGAAACATGCTGTATAATACAAAGAGTTTCACAATAGGAACATGCTGTAGAAAAGAAAATAAGAGTTTTAAAGGAACATTCTGTACACTGTTTGAGAATGTGGTAATAGACAATTAGAGTTTTAAAAAAGGAACATCCCTGTGTTAGAATGTTGAAAAAAAATGGAAATAGCATAATGGAATACGATAGAAGGTTCACAGTGAAGTGTTCAAGTAAATAATAATGAAGAATATGTAATTTTTGTAAAGTCACAGTAAAAATGAAATAATAAAAAGATTTTATGTTAAAAAAATGGTTGAAGTTAATGTCATTATTTTTAGTACGAATAAAGTATAAGCTAAACTGTATGCTATCAGAGTTGGAAAATGTTTAGAATTAAAACTAATTTTAATATGTTCAAAAAGTGTTCAATATAAGAAATTAAAATATCGATGACTTATTTGTTCTTTTATTTTACTCAAAAGAAGTCCAATAAATTTATTTGATGTTAATACAACTTATGTGCTTCTAATTTGTAACATAAAATAGGAAAATAGGATAGGCCTACTTTCCTATTCCTACTAATATTATAAAATGCGAAAGTTTGTAAGGATGTGTGTGTGTTTGTTGCTCTTTCACGCAAAACTACTGAACCGATTGCCGACCGATTGATTTTAAATTTGGTATGTAGACAGCTGGACAACTGGAATAACATATAGGTAACTTTATCCCGATATTCCTACGGGATACAGACTTACACGTGTGAAACCGCTGGGCGCAGCTAGTTCTTATAATCTTAGTGTCAAATTTTGGAACTTTATTACTATTTATTACTATACAGTTACCGTATCCGAAGCAAAGGCTGCTTGGAAAATGGGAAAAAATGTGTTTTTCCCAGCGGCAAAATTTCGAATTGTTTACTTTCTTTGGCAAATATTTAGTGTGTAATGTCGTCTGATTGTGTGTCCAATTTTTAAATTTGTGCGTCCAGTACTTTTCGAGTGAATCGAGAAAAATCGTGGCCGCATAACAATGGCGCGTGCACAGTGTATTAAGCGTACATAATATGATAATATTATTTTTTCTTATCACATATGAGGGGTAGTTTTGTAAAAGATCAGATCATGAGATGCCCTTTGCTTTCTACGTGATTACAAAAATGAAAAGAGTTAATTTAACTTATATGTATGCACTTGTAACAGTTTGATTTTTTTTTATGTCATAGCGGGCAATTGAGCTGGTGGTTCGCTTGATGGCCTCTGCGAATGCTCTGCATTAGTAGGTACATAATATTATTAAGCAGTGTGCACTTTATTATAAAAAAATGGTGAAGTGCGAGCTAGAATCATGAAATTAAGGGTTCCTTACAAATAAGCTAAAGAGCAACCACAAAAAAAAATTATTAACCATCCAATTAATTATTGTGCCAATCGTTGCATAGCCTCGATTTTTTGTTATTTGTTGTTTAAGCGCCAACAGAAATACAGCATCTCTGAACATTTCAACTGTCGAACTATCACATACGAGGGAAATAGCCCGGTGATAAACGGACGAACACACAAATAGATAGACAGACAGACAGACATATAGACAAACTTTTTTTTTTATGTTACAGTCGGCAATGGAGCTGGTGGGACGCCTGATGGTAAGCGCTTCCACCGCCCATGTACATGTGGAGAGGCGTAAGGTTCATTGCAGACCTTACGCCTCAACAAATGGATTTCCGACTTTCTTGGGAAGGTATTAAGAAAGGATTAGCGATAGGAATAATGTAAAGAACTGGGAAGGGTAGGGAAAAGGATATGGGCTTTCGGGACCGTCACTCACCGAACGAAACACAGCAGAATGCTATTTCACGCCGATCTTCTGTGGGGGTGTGGTATTTCCCCGGTGCGAGCTGACCCAATACGTGCCGAAGCGTGCTCGACTAACACATATAGAAGGATGTTTACCTTCTGGGTACTGAATTCTATGAAGGGGTGGTGTATTTGCAGTGGGCGAAAACCCACACTGTGCCACAGATTCTGGTAACGCCAATATTATTAAAATAGTGAATTAAAATTATTAAAATAGTGAATTAATATTTATTATTTTGTGGTGTAATCCAACTACCCTCCTTACACGCGAGCACA
>NC_052105.1:2641479-2681855 GCF_012273895.1 Zerene cesonia | reverse complement strand
ACAATGCCTGAGATATCTAGAGAACCTCCACGAGGTTCGGGTTACAATCTCTTCGATTGATGCGGTGACAAGAAAGCCTCATAAAGGCTCTCAGGCGGTATGAGAATTATACACGAAATGTCTAGAGGCCTCGTGAAGGCACTCCGGCGGTTATTGAGATCCGATCGTCACGGAAGATCGATGCAGACTACGTCCAATAGGGACGTTGCGGGTGCTTTAAAACCGTGCGGTGATTGATTGTGCTCGCGTGTAAGGAGGGTAGTTGGATTACACCACAAAATAATAAATATTAATTCACTATTTTAATAATTTTAATTCACTATTTTAATAATATTGGCGTTACCAGAATCTGTGGCACAGTGTGGGTTTTCGCCCACTGCAAATACGCCACCCCTTCATAGAATTCAGTACCCAGAAGGTAAACATCCTTCTATATGTGTTAGTCGAGCACGCTTCGGCACGTATTGGGTCAGCTCGCACCGGGGAAGTACCACACCCTCACAGAAGATCGGCGTGAAATAGCATTCTGCTGTGTTTCGTTCGGTGAGTGGCGGTCCCGAAAGCCCATATCCTTTTCCCTACCCTTCCCAGTTCTTTACATTATTCCTATCGCTAATCCTTTCTTAATACCTTCCCAAGAAGTCGGCAATCCATTTGTTGAGGCGTAAGGCGTAATACATGGGCGGTGGAAGCGCTTACCATCAGGCGTCCCACCAGCTCCATTGCCGACTGTAACATAAAAAAAAAGTTTGTCTATATGTCTGTCTGTCTGTCTGTCTATCTATTTGTGTGTTCGTCCGTTTATCACCGGGCTATTTCCCTCGTATGTGATAGTTCGACAGTTGAAATGTTCAGAGATGCTGTATTTCTGTTGGCGCTTAAACAACAAATAACAAACAAACGAGGCTATGCAACGATTGGCACGATAATTAATTGGTTAATAATTTTTTTTTGGGGTTGCTCTTTAGCTTATTTGTAAGGAACCCTTAATTTCATGATTCTAGCTCGCACTTCACCGTTTTTTAAAGTGCACACTGCTTAATAATATTATGTACCTACTAATGCAGAGCATTCGCAGAGGCCATCAAGCGAACCACCAGCTCAATTGCCCGCTATGACATAAAAAAAAATCAAACTGTTACAAGTGCATACATATAAGTTAAATTAACTTTTTTCATTTTTGTAATCACGTAGAAAGCAAAGGGCATCTCATGATCTGATCTTTTACAAAACTACCCCTCATATGTGATAAGAAAAAATAATATCATATTATGTACGCTTAATACACTGTGCACGCGCCATTGTTATGCGGCCACGATTTTTCTCGATTCACTCGAAAAGTACTGGACGTACAAATTTAAAAATTGGACACACAATCAGACGACATTACACACTAAATATTTGCCAAAGAAAGTTTAAAAAATTCGCAACTTCGCCGCTGGGAAAAACACATTTTTTCCCATTTTCCAAGCAGCCTTTGCTTTTGATACGGTAACTGTATAGTAATAAATAGTTCCAAAATTTGACAGTAATATAATAAAGAACTAGCTGCGCCCCGCGGTTTCACACGTGTCAGTCTATGTCCCGTAGGAATATCGGGATAAAAAGTTGCCTATATGTTATTCCAGTCGTCCAGCTGTCTACATACCAAATTTCAAATCAATCGGTCGGCAATCGGTTCAGTAGTTTTGCGTGAAAGAGCAACAAAAACACACACATCCTTACAAACTTTCGAATTTTTTAATATTCGTAGGAATAGGAAAGTAGGCCTATCCTATTTTCCTATTTTATGTTACAAATTAGAAACACATAAATTGTATTAACATCAAATAAATTTATTGGACTTCTTTTGAGTAAAATAAAAGAACAAATAAGTCATCGATATTTTAATTTCTTATATTGAACACTTTTTGAACATATTAAAATTAGTTTTAATTCTAAACATTTTCCAATTCTGATAGCATACAGTTTAGCTTATACTTTATTTTATATCGTACTAAAAATAATGACATTAACTTCAACCATTTTTTTAACACAAAATCTTTTTATAATTTCATTTTTACTGTGACTTTACAAAAATTACACTATCTTCATTATTATTTACTTGAACACTTCACTGTGAACCTTCTATCGTATTCCATTATGCTATTTCCATTTTTTTTTCAACGTTCTAACACAGGTGTTCCTTTTTTAAAAGTAATTGTCTATTACCACATTCTCAAACAGTATACAGAATGTTCCTTTAAAACTCTTATTTTCTTTTATACAGCATGTTCCTATTGTGAAACTCTTTGTATTATACAGCATGTTTCCTTTTCGCTGATGGTTTCTCGAACACCTGTTTCATGCCTCCTCTGAAGTTAGCTAAGCGCGCGGCCGCGCTTTCATTGTTCCAAGCCGAGTCGAACTCGGTGGTATCTTGGTCTACCAGGTGCGTGTACTTTGTGCGACCGGAGCGACCGAATTTCTTTACTTGCATCACCTGAACGAGAAAATTATTTATTTATTTTTTTTTTTTGTGAAAAAGCTAAATGATTAGGATCAGTTTAAGCGACGATTTCTTACAAATTTTATAAAAGAAACAAACAAACTTATTTCACGTATTATTAATACACTATTTTAGGTGATTATCTTATGGAAGTGATATCATCGCGGTTTTTAGACCCTAAAAATTACATATTTTTTTATTGCATTACCTTCGGCAAAACAGTCTTATCAAAGTGATCGTCCAGTGTCGCTCCAGAGAAATCTTGTTTGAAAACATCCTCCTCTTTGTCCAAATAAAATGCACCTCTGAAAATATAAAAAAAATGTATAAATATCTAATTACTCAATACAGCCGGTTTCACTTGCTGTGTACCAGATAGCCAATTTGACACTTGATGCATATTTTCTATCCGTCAGTTAAAATGACAAATAATGTATGTCATTTTAACTAACGGATAACCTTAACGGAACATATTTAGATATAGTAAATTCATAATTATATAAAGCTATTCGATGCGCGACGCGGACGAACCCACGGGCAAAAGCATGTATTTATATAGCACATGCCTTATTCTGATGAATAAGCTATATTATTGTGAGTTTCATAAAAATCAATACAGTAGTTTAGAAATTAAAAACTTTTTAACGGATTTTAAACGCGATTTATTCATTATATTATTAACCCAGCGTGGTCACGGGGAGACGCTCGTTGAAGTGTTCGAAACGTCGATTGATAATATAATGAATAAATCGCGTTTAAAATCCGTTGCAAGGTTTTTAATTTCTAAATGTATAATACTCGCGTAAAATCAAACACAAGAAAATACAATACAGTAGTTTTAACGTGAAAGAATACAAACATCCATCCATCCATAAATACATACTATCGCGTTTATAATATAGTGATAATGTTTTCCTATTCTTTAGTAAGATTTGTTGAATTTGTTGATTTGTAAAAAAGGCAATTTGTCACCTATTTACAAATTTTGTTCTCTTTAACACTATATATATCTATACAACATATAGCATATCTCCAACACACGTCCGTACCTGTGGTAGTACTTCTGCAGGAACTTGTATTTGCCCTTGACCGGCTTGTTGGTGATCAGCTTGGGGTTGAGCCGCTGCTCGACGCGCCGCTCGTCGTCGGTCATGTTGCGCAAGCGCTCCGTTTGCAGCCACTCCTTCTCCACGCTGCAACGAGACGTGACATTATTATTTTTTTTTTTACTTTTTTTTCTTTTTTTTTTTGTTTTGTGGAATAATTTCTATGCAAGATACAGAGGTGAAGGATGTTGAACTAATAAATTATGCTAAATATTCGTGACTTTTCTTTCGTTGCGATTACTGTGCATTTCTATTAACAACTAGCTGCACGCCCCGGCTCCATATAATATAAACTATCATATCTTTTAAGTTGGATTAAACTGTACACGCTGTGCGAATTTGATTAGAATCAGTACAGAGAGGAGGATTCATACACAAGGGCCGTCCCTACTTCCTCATCTTGTAAAAAAAACACCAACGCCTAGTACAAAATAAAAACAACTCACGCCTCTCGTTCTTCCTTGTCCCGCTTTATCCTCTTCATTTCGCGCAGCTTCCAAGCTTCGTACTCCAGCTCGTCATTCTCGTCGTCAGTGCATACGTCGTTTATATTCGCTTCCTTTTGTTCTGCCTTTAATAATAAATTAACAAAATACTATAATATCTATTATCTATTTTATTTATGGACTATATAATCACGAGGCGGGATTCAAACCCGCGTCTTTTTGCCAAACCGTAGCAACGCCCAGCCTCTCGGCCACCAGTGATCCCGCCACAGTAATCGAATTTCTTTCTATTTGCATATTGGTAGTAATAACAAAGATACATACAATATATGTTTAATATCAATTTTATATCAATCAAATATATACAAAAAATTGTTTTCATTGCCACAGTGATAAAATTATAATTTATGAACAATTTTCGAACACACAAAAACTGCAATATTCGCCTTGTTCCATCACTTTTATCTATACTGAGAATCTATTACGTAACGCTATATAAAACACGAAATACCATTTCATATAACATTTGAATTCATTATGATTCATGAAACTACCTGAGTATTCTTCTGCTCCGCACGTATAGTCTCCTCAACTAGCTTCAACGCCTCCCTTCTTTTCTCCTCCTTTTCCCTTCTCGCTTCCACTTCTTCCTTCTTCTGTTGTTTCACTTTCCTTTCCCGCTCGGCTACTGTCATCCTTTCTGACGCTCTTACGAATACTGGCTTTACTCTTGGCCCTAGACCATGTGACTTTTATTAAACTATTTATACTTATTTTATATATAATACTTATTTCATTTCAAACTGATCATTTTTAGAATAATTCATATTGTTTAATCATTTTAGAGGTTTTCCGCTTGACCAAAAAATTGAATTTATTTCCAACAATGGCACATAACACCACAACAAAAAACAGACTTAAAATATTTAAAACATCATTAAATGTAATTAGCAGAATAATTTAAAAAGAGAAGAATGTTTCCTAAAACCTTTCTCTCTCTTGGAAATTAAAGACTTTGAAACTGATTTTAAACATGATTTATAAATTTTTTGTATATGTCTTTTTTGAAATATATTATATGCTGATGAGGCCGGCGCTCGTTAACACAAAAAATTTCATTAGGTTTCCCTTTTTTGGTGCACCATTTTAAAAAGGACCAACAATTGAAATTGTATCGATAAATTCAAATAAAACTAATGCTGATATAAGGTCATAAGCCTCACCAGTTTCCTCTTCACTGTCAGTGTAATCTGTGTCTGAAGAGCCACTCTCCTCTTTATCGCCATCCAACATTTCTTCCTCATCATCCCGCCCTAAAACCTCCTTCTCTGCCTCTCTGGAATATGTTAAATTCTCATCAATATATAGCATAGCATCTCGGCCACAGTGTTTGATGCTGACCATGTCGGGTATCAATATGTTTTTTTTTAGCTCCAAATATATAGAGATTTCCTTAGCTAATAGTAATAATAACAAATTAAAGAGTTAAATACCTTGCAGCCAATTTAGCTTTAACAGCCTGCCTACGTCGCTCAATCTCTTCTTCATCCAGTTCGTCTTCACTCTCGGAACTATGCCGAGCCTCATCTTCACTGGATTCTGGTTCAGGCTCTTCAGGTTCGGCGTCGATAATCTCCGGTTTGTGCTCCGAACGTCGCGGAGGCGACTGCACTGCCATACGAAGACGGCGCAACCGAGGGTCATCAACCTGTAATTGGAATTAAAAATTAAATACTAGCTTTACGCCCGCCGCTTCACCCGCGTAGTCATAGAAAAACCTGAATAGTACCTATTCCTTCGGGATTTTCGGGATATAATCTATTCTATATCCTTTACAGGTCTCAAGCTATCTTGGTACCAAATTTCATCCAAATTGATTCAGTGGCTTAGACATAAAGAAGCAACAGACACAGAGTTACATTGGATGTATAATATTAGTAAGGAGGATTAAAAAAGATGTTTGATGTGTTCCACAATGGTGCCTATGATAAGCAATCTATGACATCAATATTGAACAACATTGTTCAAAAAATACTCTATAAGGTGACAAAACATATTAAAATTATTATATGCTTAATCATTGATATATTACATAGTTATTAAGTAATTATAGCCTTCATTTGGATATGGCAAGATTACATTATTTGTAAATTGTCCTTTGTTCTACTTTCTGTGTAATTTATCGCAAACTGAACCTAACTAAAACCATCATATGGAATGTATTTCATAATTCCATGGTTTTCACATTGATAGATTATAATCTACCAAAAAATAATGCAATATGAGATTGTAATCTAATGGTAAAATTTTATAGTGACACTAGCTGTTGCCCGCAGATTCGCCCACATAGTCTTAAAACTTACTGTGGATAATGACATGGTATAAAGAACTTTTTCAGCTAACAATAACTTACTTCTTGCTCTGAATCACTGTGGTCATCTTTTCCAATAACAGGAGCAATAATATGCCTCCTCTCTGGTCTTTGTTGTTCTATAAAGTCTTCAGCATCTGATTCTTCAGATGATGATACTCCTTGAGCATAATCTGGCTTTTTTCCTGATATATATCTTTGAACTTTCACCTTTTGCATGGATATTTCACCTGAAAGTTAAATTAAAATATATATACAACAAACAACAATATATAAAACCATAAAGAAAATTGTAATTTTTGGTACCTATAATAGTAAAAAAAAATACTATTCTAAATTATACTGTTACCTTTTTCATTTCGAACTGGCACCGCACCAGCAGTACTTTGTATACCAATCGGTTGAGCTGGTAGAACAATCATGGTTACGATTTGAAAAATCTTAACAATTATGAGAAGCAATGATGTGTGAATGTATCAGTAGTCTTATGGGTAACGAAATTTCAAGAAAAAGAAATAAAAACTACAAATATTTTTTGTACACTGCAATTATCGTTTTACAAAAAAAAAACAAACATAAAAACAGGCAACAAATGAAAATCTAGAACAATTCAAGTCCAATTGTTGAATAATTCGCACAGACCCATCGTTTACAAATTACAAACGAGTTTGACAGTTGACACAACTTCGACAAAAGTACCATGAAATCAAAATTCAAATGACAATCTACATCATAAATAATAAATATAAAATCATAGAGATGTCGTTATTGAGTGAGCATCTGTAGTCACTATAAAGCCTCCTTCACACTGAGATAAATACCGCAATCGCAGTATATGAAGCTCCGCGATTGCTAGTTCGCTTAGGCTCTGTAATATAACAAATATTCACTGACATTTTCGTTATCTTATGCAACTCCAGCCATTGTTTACTTAAGCAATACCTAGTGATAACAGTCATATATATGGATAGTTATTACGTATCATCTAGAAGAACACCAATTATTTGTGTAAGAATAATAATTATTCATTGTTTTAATTGATGGTTGATGCCGTGATTTAATGTATGTAATAGGAACATTTTATTAATCAAGTAAAATTATTGATTGAAGTTATTAATCAATCAATAGACAACGTGTAAGTTCCTTCAAACTGTTTCATACAACGCGAAAATCAATACATAAGTCATGGCATCTATTAATAAAGAGCTAAAAAGTATTGATGAGCTAATAAATAGATCTATATCAGGCGAAGATTTGAAAGAATTTAATAGAATTCATTATGGAAGAATAGATCATCATAGCCTGGAACTTAAAAAGGGAAGTAATAAAACTTCTGAAGAAAATGATTTTGAAATTGCAGCATATGATTTTCCAGCGCGTAAAGAAGAAACAAGAACTCCTCGTACTGTTAGAGTAGGTGTGATACAGCATTCAATTGCAATTTCTACTAGTCAGCCCATAATTGAACAGAGACAAGCCATTTTTAACAAAATTTCCAAACTGATTGATACAGCAGGTGATGAAAATGTCAATATTTTATGTTTGCAAGAAGCTTGGAGTATGCCTTTTGCTTTCTGTACCAGAGAAAAAGCACCATGGTGTGAATTTGCAGAAAGTGTTACCGATGGGCCTAGCACCCTGTTTCTCAAGAAGTATGCTGCTAAATATGGTATGGTGATTATTTCACCAATCTTAGAACGTGATGAAATACATGGTGATCTCATTTGGAATACAGCAGTTGTGATAAATGAAAAGGGTGTGGTAATAGGTAGCCATAGAAAGAATCACATTCCGAGGGTAGGTGATTTCAATGAATCAACATATTATTTTGAAGGCAACACAGGTCATCCAGTTTTTGAAACTAAGTTTGGTAAAATAGCAATAAACATTTGTTATGGGCGTCATCACCCTTTGAACTGGTTGATGTTTGGAATTAATGGAGCTGAAATAGTTTTCAATCCATCAGCAACTGTTTCTGGTCTGAGTGAACATCTATGGGCCGTTGAAGCTAGAAATGCTGCTATAGCTAACAGTTATTTTACATGTGCAATCAATCGGGTTGGGACAGAAGTATTTCCCAATGAGTTCACATCTGGAGATGGGAAACCAGCACATCGTGATTTTGGGCATTTCTATGGGTCCAGCTATATCACAGCTCCTGATGGTACCAGGACGCCTAGCCTGTCAAGAACCAAAGATGGTTTGCTAATTGCCCAACTTGATTTAAATATGTGCAGACAGATCAAGGATAAGTGGGGGTTTGCAATGACACAACGGCTGGATCTATATGCCAACAGCTTAAGCAAATATTTAAAAGGAGAACAAGGACCTCAACTTATAAGAGACAATTAAGGGCTTCAACAATTATTGTTCTTGTTTACAATGATGGACTCAGATTATAATTTCTAATATGTAGCTGTAAGCTAATTGTGGCAGTTAATATTTTTTAACTAAGTGAAAAATTGAGCACATTTTTGAAATGATCAGATGGTTTTTTTTTATTTATACACTGTTGGGGTAACTTAAAGTTGAATACTATTGTATGTTTTAGAATTTTATTTTTATTACACAAATTATACAATATATCAAATGAAGTTTTATTTATGAGGTGTGAAAATAAAACAACTGTTTAAAAACATTGTGTACCAATGTGAATTTTACAGAAGTGAGCTATATATAAATATGTAGGTTACAGTGGGGTACATGCAGACTTTCATTTATCAATATATAAATACACTTATTTAGAAAGTTTAAGCATTGCTCATATTTGAATTGAATTATTAATACAATTTTTATATACTATGGGACACTTGATACTAAAGAATAAAATAACTTAGTGCAAATACTAAAAAGCATAACAATTTTTGTGACATTATGAACTACAAATTATTATCAGAAATAATGACAAGCAAGTTTTTATTTAAATGACAAACACTGTATATATTTAACTATTATTTAAAACAAATCAACATAATTAAACAGAAAAAGTATATTAAATCCATTCAATAAATTATGAATTGCCTATATTACATAGTAATATATAAATATCCTAATTCACACGACATGTATATATTTTTATAAAACATTATTGGCATAACTTTTTAGAACACATAAAAGCACCCAACTGAGAAACTAACAGATATTCAACAAGGGATATATTTTATTACACAAGAAATGAATTGAAAGCAAGAAAAGTTCACTGTATGTACCCCAAAACCAGGTTTTGAATTGATTATCACTAAGCACTATTATTCTATGCAGTCTTTGCACGCATGGCCGCTCTTTTGCCAGTGACAGCCTGGAAACCAGATTTGATGCTAGCCACAGAGCAACGAGAGCCACAGGTTTCACATTGGAGGAAGAATAATCGAGTATCCTTTTGAAGAATTGTATCAGGAGAACGACATGTATGACATGTAACATATTCCTTAATATACCGACGCAAGACATTCTCAATTTGCTTCTGTTGGAAACGACCTTTAATAATGAGTTGGCTGTTACCATCCACTGAACCACTTGTACCCAACTCGGCCAACAAGAAATCTAATAAATGTTTAGGCTGTCTATGCAATGTTTTGCATATTTCTGTGAAATTGGCAAATGAAGTTTTCTTTGTTCCAATTCTAACAACTTGAGGTGGTCTCATTATGAATTTTTGTTTCTTCCCAGAAACCATACTAGGATTCTTTTCGCGCATAATGTCGAAAACTCGCTCAAGTAGCTCATCATATGTATAATCGCGATCACTTCCAACCCATTCTCCATTTTGATCGTCGTCTCTCTCTTGATCATCTCCCTTTACATCCTCTTCCGCAACAATCTCGTCTAAATTTCTCTTCTTTTTCTTTTTTTTAGTCTTTGCGAAATCGATGTCGAGATCCAAGTCATCAATAATCTCCTCATCTTGCTGCTCTGGTTCTTCCGCGGGAGGCTTTTCTTCCCTTGTTTCTGGTAATGCATTCTCTAATTCGTCTAAATTAAAGAAAGTCTTCTTTTTCTTTTTCTTCTTTTTACCGAAATTATCTAAATCCAGGCTGTCGTCCTCGGGTACGTCTACGTCACCTGTCTCAGCAGGCGCCTCCGTACTCGTGGTTTCGCCTTGTTCGCCTGCTAATGCTGCTTCCATGTCAAATCCTGTCTTCTTCTTCTTTTTCTTCTTCAAAGAAGGATCGAAAATCATATCGTCATCCATGATTTATAATAATATCTCACCAAGTTAATTCAAAATAAAATTTGGTTAGATTTTAGATTCGTTTGGCAGGTGGTTTGGAGAAGTGACAAAATGTTGCATCAGCTTCACAGATACACATAAATTAGCTTAAAATTACTTGCAATCGCACAGAGTAGGTTCTAGTATTATTAAAGAGAACATGTAACACAGAATAGCCGCTGTCAACTGTCAAGCTCAGGAGGCTGATGTTTCTTGACAGCTTTGGAATTGAAAATCAAGTTGTGAGAAGATAACCTAAATTACTCTATTATTTATTTCAATAAATGGTTGTTACATAAAACTTTAACCAAAATGCTCGCCGTCAGTAGACATCGAGCATTTTCTAAAATAAAACAAATAACAATACGCAGGTATGCCCAAGTGGCCTTATCTGACGAAAATGAATATACAGAGACACCGAATTATCCTCCAATCCAGGATATGTCTCTACAAGCAAGAAAGTTACGTGACAGAGAAACGATTTATGAAAACATAAAAAATATCAACACTGTTGAGGAGAAACAAATCGGATTAAACATGCCTAAATATTATGGTTGGCCCTGTGTTATGTTGAATGAAAATGTCATACCATACAACGCAATGCCACTTGTTCAGTATTATACGAGAACTTATTTTAAGCTTATCGACAAACTACCTGATATTTACAATGAAACTTCAGACTTAGCAGATTCTATTGTCAAAGAAATAAAATCCCATATTGAAGATTGTATTTTAATTGAGAATGAAGGTGTTCAGTATGTATTATTGTTTCAATTCGTTATAACACTGAATTTTCAACAAATATTAATTTTGTCACAACTTTTCAGAAGGAATATTAACTTATCAACAGCAATATCTGAAGAACAACAAAAAGAAGATGCCCTAGCCAAAAATGTAGTACGACAAATAAATAGAATCATCACAAATAATATCACAGATAAGGTGCCTCATATATTGTCATCACAGGTATATTTGTTTCAATTATTGTATAAAATATATAAATTTGAAAAATAAATCAATAGATTTAGGATGAAAGTTTGAAATTGAATTGATGTTAATTAAAAAATGTGTTTTTGTGCCATATAAAGTAATATTTAAAGTGAAATAACCAAAAGAAACAGAAACTAATTGAACTGTTATGGATATTTGCAGATCATATTGGTGATGCTATATAATAATGTTTTTTTTTTAATTCTGAGTATTATTTTATTTATTTTATTTTTATTTTATTCATAAAGGTACCTTACAGCTATTAATAAGACAATTATTCTAATTACAAATGAGATACGCCAATTATAAGGCACACCAATAACAGAAAAATTGTGTACAAAAACTATGCAAAAGCTACAACTTACCAAGAAAACTTTCAGGTATTATATGCAACATTATTGAAAACATATGTTATTTTAGGTTGATTATGACCCAAGAGTAGAGGCATTCTGGTTCATGGGAGGAACTGATGTGCCACAAAAAGTTGTTAACTATAGGTACAAGTTTCCTTGGCTCAAAAAGAGATTACATGAACCTATTGACAGACCAATTCAATACATAGGTAATCAATTCATATTTTTCACCAACGTTCATATGTAATGTATTTTTTGTGATATGCATAAATTTTAATTACTATTAAAAACATAAAACACAAATCACTGATTAAAATTTTGAACATTTTAATGAGGTGTTGTATAACATATGTTAATGTGTATATTTTATACTAGCTGTCCGCCCCGGCTTCGCCCGTGGTACATATAAAGCCTAAATTTACCCTCAATTGTAGGGCATCCCAAAACTGAAAGAATTCAAAATGGACCAGTAGTTCCTGAGATTAGCACGTTCAAACAAACAAATGAACAAACTATTCAGCTTTATAATATACAGCTGTCCAGTTGAATATCTGAATTATTGCAATTAGAGTTATATATTTGAGTTTAAATAATATCAAACAAACTAACTAACCCTTAAGCTTTATAGGTATACTGGATGGGATGTTTCAATAAAGATATGTTATGGAACCCTATTTTTTTCCAAAATAAAATATAGTCTATGTTACTCGTGGATAATGTAGCTTTCGAATGGTGAAAGAATTTTTTAAATCCGTCCAGTAGTTTTTGAGCCTATTCATTACAACCAAACAAACAAACAAAGTTTTCCTATTTATAATATTAGTGTAGATGTATAAAATATACACATTGACTTTGATTATTAATAAACAACTAGATATGTGATGAGAGATAAAAAAATTCTCATCAAAAGTTCATCTGACATGCAGTTTTAATTCATCAGAGTTCGAAGAGGTAGAGGAGGCTAAGTAATTAATCTGAAATGTTTATTACAGGGTCACCAATTTTAACACTCAGAAATCATTTACCATTGAAGCCTTTGGTCCCTTATAGTGAAGTAGAGAATCCAAAGTTTAAAGTTGCGAAATTCAAGCATGTCCCCGAAAGTGTGGGATACTTCGTAGAATTTCGACATGGTACAAATATACCAGGTAATAATTGTTAAACTTATATGAAGATTCCAGTTGCATGTTAAATCAAACCTAAATATGGTAAATCCCAGTACAATGAAGGTTACAGCAAGCTCTGCTTTGACTTGCCAGGTTTTGGATTATTTTCAGATAAGATTCTACAAGATAAGAACTCTTCATTCAGACAAAATTCTTCTATTATATTTGTTATTAAAATTATTTCAAAGTTGGAATACAATTATTTACACAATTATCTTTAATTTACAGGATATTGGCCAGGTGATCTTGATGAATTTGGTTTGCTTTCATACCACAATAGAGGACACATTTTATGCAGAAAACAATCCTATGGGCCACAAGACAACTTAGAAGCATTACATTGCCAAGCAATGAAAGCCAGCTTTGGTTGGCTACTTGGCCAAGCCAATTACCAAGGATTTACAAGTTATAATGACATGACTTATCCATTAACTACTCAAACAGTTATCACTAATGGTCATCTTATATCTTTGTATGCATACCAATTAAACACAATTGCCATGAATATTGATAAAGTTGATAACAATCTAAAACACAATATTTGTTTTGGAACACAACCTATGAAACTATATGAGAAAATTGAAGATGGTAAAGTGCATGACCTTAATGAGGATACTCTGAAAATGTTAGTACAATTTTATTTAAATGCTCCAGAAGAAAGAGAACATGAAATGAAGCCATATTTAGGAAAGGAGGAGCAATTGGTTTCTGATATTGAAGATGATAATAAACGATGTTGGCTAGAAGCACGATATAAACATTTAATGTCCAACCGGCCTAGGCATAATTTACTACCAGAAATTTATCATTGGGAGAAGATATATAAAATCCAACATCAAACTCGTTTCTTTGAGGCAAAGAGAAGACCGTTTGAATTTGGTATCAGTCCATATAAGAGACGTTTAGATGAGCATCTTCCCACATATATTCCTAAAGTTCTAAGGCCGTATCCTAAAGCTAGGAAGAAGTTCGAAACAACATACTATCCTAAGGTATAAGATTAATCGTGTTTTCTTGAATGTTGATATTTTACAATAAATAAACATAGATCTAGAAACATGTTGTTTATTATTTTCTTAAAAGCTTAAGACTCATTTTATGCTACATTTTCCCTTAACAATTATTTTTTTATTAAATGGAAAATGAGCACATCAGATTTAGTCCAAATTTATGTATGTGATGAAGATAAAAATGGTACAAATATGAACTGATTTTTTTTCTCTTGCAGTTAAGAAAATGTAATATACAGTTAGGGGTTCTTTTGACAAAAGCCTCTTATGATAAGTAGAATAATCTCATCCAGCAAGTATTCTATAAAATAGTAAAAAAAAGTACCTTTTGCTATTTAAAATATTTAATTCTACTATTCATACAATAACTTTAACAGAAAACCCTTAAGAACAGGATGAACTTCTGAACTATTAATACTCGTACGTTGCCTATGTATGAGTAGCTAGTGGATTTCTATAAAATATCATTCCTAAATACTATAATCTACGTTCCCATAGCGATTTTGTTTCATATGAAGAAAATATAAACTGAGTTCGATATCTGAAAAGTTAATTACATAATAAGGCACAGTATTAGACAAGACATTAAATAAAAAATACTGTTTTTACAATTCCAATTTTAATGTAACCTCTTTTTATCTTTTTCCACCGAGCACCCACGTTAATAAAACACTAAAAAATTAAAAGTATCGGACACATTCTCTTAATCTGTTATTTGTTTATTTCCATTTCTTTACGATTCGCATTAAATTAAAAAGATTTAGAATTAAAAGGGATTAAAAAAGATAACAAAATACCTCGTATCATAATCGTTCAAAGCAATCTTTATTAAAATTGGCACTTTGACGTATAATTTGAATATTGATTTATCAAATTTTCACGTCCCCGGCTGCTGTTTAACTTGTTGCTTAATGTTTTTAAAAAACGTGTAAATATTTTAAAATAAAAACATGCGTAATCTACAGCTGTGGCGTACTTCGGCACGAAAACTTGATTATTTATGTGAAGAAATAGCTTGCGCTTGTTACGGTCATCATGGGGGCTGTCCAGCAGGGGAACTGTTTTTGTGCACACATAACCTTATAGTTCGTTGTTTTGGTAACGATGGAAGGCTTAAATGGTCAAAGGATCTCTCAGAGATTTCCTCGCTTCGAAATGTACCCGTCAGCATAACTTATCTAAGTTTGGTAAATACTTTAAGTATTGGACTCTCAAATGGGGAGTTATTTGGAATGACTGAGACTGGTGCTAATTGTGAATTAAAGGGTATTTGTGAAGATGGCCTTTTGGTAAGTTTAATATACTTACTTATTTATTATTTTGAATTCATAAAAGAAATAGATAAAAAAATCATAGAAATTAATAGAATGAAAAATATATAGACATATACGTTTTTATTTGTAGCTAAATATAGCAAAGTGCAGAAAAGTTTATAAATATAGTAGTCAGAGTAGTTGTTGTTCTTAGGCATTAGGATTGTGGAATATCTGGAACGGAATGTATGAAGAATGGGGATTAAGCTAAGTTTGTAGTTAAATAATACAGCAAATGCATATTAACAAAATCCTACTAATATTATAAACGCGAAAGTTTGTGAGCGATGTATGTTCATGTGTATGTTTTTTACTCTTTCACACAAAAACTACTGAACCGATTGCAATGAAATTTGGTATGTAAATAGCTGGACAACTGGAATAACACATAGGTAACATTTTATTGTGATATTCCTACGGGATACAGACTTCCGCAGGTAAAACCGCGGGGCACAGCTAGTTAAATATACATATATATATTTAGAAACAATTTGACCACATCAGATATTGTCCTGTATTCATGCAAACTGTCAAAAGCATGTGAACTTTAAATAAGTGTTAATGTTTTAAATGTTTTTCTTGCAATCTTCTTAATTATTTCTTTCATTTCACAAATTCTTTAAACTTGTATCTGTTATTGTCAGGAAAAGGAGGAATCCTTTACAATTACGACTAAATAGAGTAAACAAAATCCATCAAGCTATACAATAGTGATACCATGATCAAGGGAAATAGGCATTATTTTAAATATATAACATTGACATTATTAAGAAATATATTTTTTAATTTAGAATATATTTACATACTAAATGCGAAAGTTTGTGAGGATGTGTGTATGTTTTTGACTTTTTCACACAAAATGTACTGAATCAGTTGCAATGCAATTTGGTATATAAATAGTTGGACAACTGTCACACACATAGGCAACTTTTTATCCCGATATTCCAACAGGATACAGACTTACGCGGGTGAAAGTGCGTGGCGCAGCTAGTTTATACAATAGTGTACTACATACTTTTATATATTTACCTTATTTTTTCACCTTTTTTTGGTGAAATGAATGTTTTTCAATTTCTATTTCAAATTTTCAAACAAAATATCTCACGTCAAAATAATATATAAATAAGTTTGTGAATTTTCTTAATAATGCAAATTTTCAATACAGTTTCTAAATTACGGTGCATTATCAACAAGTAGTCAAAATAGGGGAAAAAGGTTTTTTTTACGAAGTTTGGTGACAACTTACCTGTTTGGTCCCAAACACATTGTTAGTGTTTATATGTTTCTTGTTTTAAAATATTTTTTTTTTCACTTTATCCTAATATCCTATCCTACTGATCCTACTGATATTATAAATGCGAAAGTTTGTAAGGATGTGTATGTGTTTGTTGCTCTTTCACGCAAAAACTACTGAACCTATTGCAATGATATTTGGTATGTAGAGAGCTGGATAATAGGAATAACATATAGGTAATTTTTATCCCGATATACCTACGTGATACAGACTTACGCGGGTGAAACCGCGGGGCGCGGGTAGTTTTGACTAATTATCGAAGAATTTGGTTTGATTTTTCAATGGTTTGTTTTATAATCTTCATTTTCAAATAATCAAAATAATACAAATGTTATTCATATGACGATCTTTTAATTTGCTTTTTCATATCGCAGATGATTATAACAGTCATATATTTTTCATAAGTTCACTAAAATTTAAGTTTTTTTTTTAATTGTTTAAGGCTAAAGAATGGAGCCACGATCAGGAATTGTTAGCTCTAGTTACTAAAGACTATAGGGTCATACTCATGTCATGTACATATGACACAGTAAATCAAGTGAATCTACTCTCTGAGGAATTTGGAGCAAAGGAATTTATAACTGTTGGTTGGGGTAAAAAAGAAACTCAATTTCATGGTTCAGAAGGCAAAGAAGCTGCTAAGGCGAAAAGTGATTTTTTTGTTGGTATGTCTTACAGAACCCTGTTAGTAGTAAGTTAACAACCCCGAACCCTTTTTATTAATGATAATTAAACGATTGAACAGCTTTGCTGCCACTTAATCCAATAATCATACACAGAAAATGCCTAACATCATTTTTGAAAAAAATCTGATACATTGTCCCAGCTGGACCAATATTATATAACTAAACATACCTGAGAAACATTTGACTAAAAATTGTTTTTAAGTAATGATTGTAAAAATGTATGTTTAAAATGTACTTTGAGTTTAAAATTTTATTGATGAAACACAGAAATCGGTTTTTTCTTTATTTGTATTGCTATAATTAGTGGTATTGTGTATTAAGACAAAATATCATAGCAAATATTTCGATTTCAGATAAACATGCCATCCTGAATAATAAAATATTAATATCTTGGAAGTATCATGGCAGCTTGTTTGCTGTAGGGTTTAGCTTGCAGGGTGCCAGAAGATTCAAAGTTTTTGACAGAGGAGGAAAGCTTCTGTATACGAGTGAGAGACAACAGGGTCTCGAGGCTAATATAGCGTGGCGACCCAGCGGAAACTTTGTTGCAACAACTCAAAAACTCCCAGATCGATACCTCGTAAGCTTCTTTGAAAAAAACGGCCTAAAACATGGTGATTTTGAAATACCCGTTTCAGAGAATATACAGGTAGAAAACATACTTTGGAGTCAAGATTCTGAAATATTGACTCTCGTCTGCAAGGACTTGCAAGAGATTTGTCAAAAGATATTGTTGTTTACAAGCAGTAATTATCATTGGTATCTCAAACAAACTTTGACATTTAATCCACAGCAAACCATTAGCAAAATTTTTTGGGACAACGATTTTGATATGTCCAATAATAAAAAGTTACACATTCTATTTAAGAGTGGTAAATATTACACTTACACATGGGTTTGGGATGTAGATCATAGTACTGGCAAATGTGAGAAGGATGATGCTGTTGTTGGTGTTATTGATGGAAAGAAAATGTTGTTGTCCTCTTTCAGACATTCCGTTGTTCCACCTCCAATGGCAAATTTAGAAATTGAAACAAATAATTATATTGACTCTATTGTGTTTCTTTTAATACCCAATGAAGACGATGAGTACAATAAGTTTTTAGCTTGCTCATCTAATACGTTGACGTTTTATGAGCAAGTACAAAAGAAACCCCTCGAATATAAAATATCAAAAACTATTGTTTTGAATAAATTTGATTTTCCATTTCAATATTATAACTGGTATTGGTGGAAAAAAAATCTCTTGATCGTAATTGCATTAGATAACGATAGTAATTATAAAATGATTGAATTTGAAATATTGGAAGATTCGCTGAAAATTTCCAAATCAAAAGCTTTGCCTGCGGCCGTTGTAAGAATGCATTCTCATCCACTAATACCAAAGGTCTATTTGCACTTGGAAACAGGAAAAGTAATAGAATACAACTCAGATGGATTGGAAGAACTTACTGAATCATTTCCCGCTGCCTGTGCCAAATTTTGTGTACTACCCATTGGAGATCTCGGGTATTTTGTAGGTCTGACACACAAGGGTCTGTTATATCTTCAAGATAAAGTCATAATGAATAATGTTGGTTCCATTTTTATTCACACTGACTATTTCCTCATAACATCAATGAAGAACTTTTTGCTTTGTACCAAACTTACTCAGGATGGATTGGCAGCCGTTATTGATTATGACGATACTGAATCAGCCGATGTATACAAAAGGAGAGTAGAGAGAGGCTCGAAAATAATCGTTGTAGTACCAAATGACACCAAAACAGTTTTGCAAATGCCACGCGGAAATTTAGAAGTCATTGAACCAAGACCTCTGTCACTTAAAATAGTAGGTGAACACTTAAATTCACTGAAGTACTATGAAGCATTTGATTTGATGCGGAAACAGCGGATCAATTTGAATCTAATGTATGATCACAATCCACAACTCTTCATTAAAAACATTGACAAATTCCTGGACACAATAAAAAACAACTCATGGCTTAGTCTTTTCTTGACAGACTTGGAAAATAAAGATACTACCAAAACAATGTATTCTACTAGCTATATTTATACGAAGGGTAACAAGGACTGTGATAAGAAGATAAACTTCATTTGTAATATGGTTAGGGAGCGTTTAAATATAGCACCTGATAGATCCTCTAGGGTGTTGCCGTTGTTGACAACATACGTAAAGCAGAATACTATTCAAGATTTGGAGAATGCTTTGCTCATAATTAAAGAGCTAAGAAACGAGGAGTTAAATGGTACAAAGCTGCCTGTATCGTCAGATGAAGCCCTAAAATATTTACTTTACATCGTGGATGTTAACAAGCTATTTGATGTTGCCTTGGGCATGTACGACTTTGATCTTGTGCTACTAGTTGCCAATAGATCACAGAAAGACCCGAAAGAATACATGCCTATGTTAAATGACTTGAATGCTATGGATGAGAATTACAAACGATTCACGATCAATAAAAATTTGAAGAGATACCTAAAAGCCGTGGAATGTCTCATAAAATGTGGACCTAGCAAACATGATGAATTGAAAACATTCGTGAAATACCACAGCCTTTACAGAGATGCACTGAAAATGTTAACTCCAAAGGACTACATTTATAAACAGATATGTGATGATTTCGGCTTATTTTTGAAATTGAAGAAGCAGTTCTTAGAAGCCGGTATTATGTTTGAAAGGGCTGATAATATTGATAAAGCTGTAGAATGTTACAAAGAATCTTTGGAGTGGGAATTGGCTATAAAATTGATACAACATTTGCCAAGAGATGAATTCAAGGAAATTTGCTAGTAAGTGAAGTTTGTTGTTGAATGTTTTTTTTTTCTTATAATAAAAGGAAAGTTGAATTAATAATTATCATATTTTCAGTGATTTCGTTGCTGCTTTGAAGCAAGAGAAACGTCACAGCGAAGCATTGAGAATCTTGGAAATGGTTGGCGATAATGAAAATGAAATGATAATGTACGCAACAGAAAATGGAGAGTTCAAGTCTGCAATAAGAATATGTTATACTTACGACATGCATGAAATGTTAGGTAAGTTTTCCCACAAAACATCGCACATGGCATTCGATTGAATAAGTTTATAGCAAAGCTATTGCAACAAATGGATAATAGTGACGTCATGAGAAATTTATAAATATTATTGACACACTAAATAATCAAAATTTGACTTTTTAAACTCTTCCTTCTTTCTTCAAAAAAAACAAACATAAGTGTAATCCTCTTTTTCGTAGACGCGGAAGTTACACCTGCTGTCCTAGAAGAATATAATAATCTCAAAGATTTATTGGAGACGAATTTGACAAACTTTAAAAGCTACAAAGATCGGTTGGAAGTAGTGCGAGTGACAAAGAAAAATGCGCCGGCGCGCAATGATAATATTCCTTATTACAACAGAGATTATGATTTATATTCGGATATTGGAAGCACTATTGGCTCATCAACTGGATCAAGGTACATTCATGAGTTTTTTTGTTATATTTAGTTAGGTACATAGAGGAAACTTTGTAAAATATTTTTAAATTATTTATTTAGTATAACATTGTACGGACAATTTTTCTATTTATTCTTCGTTTTTTCTTTTTGTTTACTTTCCTTGTTTTATGTTTTATGTACTTTTCTCTAATATTACAGTCTTTATCTGTAAAATTATTGTGTTCATGAGTTTTGAAACACAAAATGGATATTAATCATAACGATACTATTATTTAAGCCGTTCCTACCGCTCCAGCAAGAATAGAAGGAAACATGAACGCAAAGTGGCATCTCTCAAAGAGGGATCCCAGTACGAAGACACCGCTCTCGTTATGGCACTGCACTCTTTAGTCTCCTCAACATTTGAACTTCGACCCCACGTCAGAGAAATAAACTTGGCACTCTGCTGCTTGTACAAGGATGAAGAGGCCAGGATACTTCAGGTTTGCTAAATAAAAATGACACCACACAGCAATAGGATAATTGATAACCATAATACCACAGGTGCAATAAGTGTTAAAGTAAATTATTTCTTTACAAGTATGGAACGCATCAGTACCTTTTCGCGTAATAGGCCAAATATGAAAAATACATGTACAATAGGCATAGTTTAAAAAAATACTCAAGTACTCTAATACTCTTCGAGCTTAAAATGAACATTATTTCCTACAGTATCTTCTGGAGGGAGTGATGCAAGAAATGAAGGAAAGTTTCAAACAGATATGGACGAATAATCTCGTAATAGAAGCCACTAATGCAGTGATTACAGCTGAACAGAATGTTCCAGAAGGTGGCAGTGTTATTAAACAGGGTATTGCCGCTTTGGGTAAGTATTTCCAGCTACTATTGAGTTTATTATTTCAATTAGGTAGGTTTTTTACACAATAAAATAAATAATTATTAATAGTACAAGTCAAAAAATTTAAAGTTATTATTCGTCGTAAATGTTATTTTATAAACTATATATATGTAAGATGCTACTAATTTGTGTTTAAAGTCTGTTTCGTGTTATCCCAAACTACACAATGACAAATTTCACTGGTAAGTAAAACAAATGATACGAAGCAGTATGCAAAGGCCTGTCTCCTTTTCCTCGCCCGTCCCAGGCCATTCCTTCTTTCCAATAGTCAATCCTTTCCTTTTTCCTTTATTTTTCAGCCACATAGTCTCTGTGTGTGGGCGGTGTTAATTACTTACAATCAGGCGAACCAACAGCTCAGTTGCCCGCTATGACATAAAAAATATGATTAAAATAAAAGGTATCTACAAATTTGGTTATTGTACTTTATATGTTTTCGGGAGCAATTATATCGCCACAGTATTAAAAAAAAAGCACTCAGTAGTACGATGCCTTTAGTAAAAGCCGAAAGCGTCTAGACTCTAGATAGTGTCCCGAGCTGCTAACAACGTAACGTATGTAGCTAGGGCTCGCCTCACCCCCCATACAATTGACCTTTTTTAAACGACTAACATCTTTGTTGAACGCCCTTAAGGACTATTAGACTTTGTTCTAGCTATATCTTTCTTCGCCTGAATATTGCGTTTGCTCAATCATTAGATTGTTGAAATTAGTACACAAGCATTGTATTTCTCAGAGTCATGTTGGTGCTTACGGAGCACACACGATGAGACTTTTCAAATAATTTTAGTATAAATCTATAACGTCTCTCATTAATAACAATGATGGAGCTCATTGTTATTACTCCTTAAAATTACAAGACTGACGTAGATATATTGCACGAGGGTTCTGCTCGCGGCTTCGCCCACACAATCAAAGGAAACGAAAGACAGTCCTGAGTTCTTACGGGCATAAAAGAAATAATATCGTTAATTATTTTAGTTACTTATTTTACTTTTAAGACCATATTATCACATTGTTAAAATTTTTCAGAACCACATGTGAGAATTGCTCCTGTAATACAAGATGTCCGTTGGAAACTCAACATGGATTAAATATTCTCTATTTCAAACAATACCTTATTACTGTGTTTATGTATACAGCATAGCATCGAAAATACAATAATTGTATTGTAGGTATATTTATGTGTAGTATTTTAATTGTACAGTTGTTATTACTAATTTCTGGGTAATACAATCTCTGTTAAACAGTTTTTTATTTTAATTAAGTAATTGTTTTCATGCTGTTGTGATTTTATATTCTGCTCTAACAATACATAAAATTAGTATTAATTAGAGATTTATAGATTAAAAATATGGAACACTTTTGCATATCTTCTAAAATATTAATTCATTTTCAAAAATATTGTATACTTTGACTTACTTTTTAAAATATTTACATGGCAAAAGTTATTTTTATATAAAACACTTTTTTTAAACTGTGAACTTTTGGAAAATTTTAATGATGAAAGAAAAACACATTTCAGTTAAAAATGATCACACTTTTTATTCAGTCATTTAAATCATAATATACACTTCAAATAAATAGAATCAATCACATACATTTCAATAAACATTTTGGTGAACAGAAATAACACTCAAAATCAATTGCACTATTAACATTATTGTTCAATAAAGTAACCAGCTTAAAACAATCTTTGAAATCATATTGCTTAATAAGGTACACATTATTTAAAACTGGCCTTCCGCAAATACATACATTTGCATTATCTAGTGTTTCAACCAATGTCCAAGGTATAATATGTGGTGCATAAAATATATTATTTCTTAACACTATTTTTGCAGACATATGCACTAAACTTCCAATACAGAAATCCCATTGTGATAGATTTTCTTGTTCAAATTTCATATCCTTGTTTTCAAATTTATTCAAACTCAAATCCAATTGTTCGAATCGACATTGCATGAGGCTGCAAGGCAGAGATTTTAAATTGTTCTGACTCAGGGTGAGGAATCTATAAGAAAGAAATAATTTTAATTATAGTAAGTAATTATATGCAAATATGTTCCTAAAACATTATATTGTAACTTCTCAATGTGGCCTGAGGTTTGGTTAATAAACATAAATAATTGATTTGACACTAAATATTGTTGTGATAATATGTGAAACCACAGGCATAGATAGTTGCTTTTGATTGGCTTCATGAAATTAAAATGACTAAAAGTATATAAAATATGAAATATATAATAAAAAGCTATAACAAACCTGTGGGAGCCCTTTATCAATCAGTGGAACAGACTAAATACTTGAGATATGTTATGATAAAGCCACTTTGGATTTTATTATAGAGGGCTTTAATATTTGGCTAGGCCCATGCATGGAACAGTGAGTCTATAAGATTTTTCTTGGCCTTTGATATTTATAAACACACACACTTAGTTATTAACGACCAAGATGAAACTATTATTAACTAAAATATGGAATAAAGAAAATATTTATGTATGTGTAGAACAATAAAAAAGAATTAGTGCAATATTATATTTGCAAGTGAATATCTACCACTATAAAGTTAATACTAATTAATTATCTTTATTATACAAATATTTTTAAATTAAAGACCTAAATCCTTGGAAAAGTGGATGTAATAAAAAATGGAGTGTCCTAGTCTTTAATTTAGAAAAATACATATAACAGTAGAAAATAAACAATCATCATGAGTGGTCTAATCTTATATTATTCCATATATTTTAATCCATGTCATAGTTGTGGTAAGCATATTCAATGTAACTTAAGAATGAAATAGATGTATTACTTTAATATACTACTTTCTTAATTTACATCTCAAACGTTGTTTTCCATAAAATTTGTAAGATTTATTTGTTAACTGTATATTTTTGTTACATATTTTATATGTTTTTTTCTATTTTTATGTGGCAGACAGTTAAGTATTTAAGAATTTAAGTAATATAATAACTTGGTGTCTATATTACCTTAGATTTCTAATTCGTCCTAAAGAAGCTGGAATCTTCTCAAGCATATTTTTGTCCAATTTAAATGTCACTAAATTACCCAATTTCCATACATCTTTAGGAAGATCTTTTAATCTATTACCACTTAGATCTAGCAGTCTCAATGTCTTTGTAATCTATAAGAAATAAAGATTGATGTTAAATTGATTTGTTTATTCCATCTCCTATAAAATTGATATAAAGTATATACTATAGTTAATTGTAGTTGACACCAGTATCATTATTTTCTGTTTATAAATTATATTTATTGAATGTGATATAATTATAAAGTTAAAAACTGATTGAGATTTATCTAGATATTGTAACTTAAAATCGGACTCAAACATAGAAAATTGTATAAAATAATATATAAAATATTAATAAGTAATATACCTGTGGCCCCAACAACCATCTCCAATCTATATTAGCTGGTTCTCCGAGTGCATTGTTAGCCAAGTACAGTTCACTTAAGGTGGGCATTCTTGCTGAAGAAAATATTTAATAGTTATTATTTATTAGCTTATTTTTAAATATGATATTTGATTTATATAAAAAAAGAAATATATTTACCGAATTCATATGGAATTTTTTCAATTTCATTATTACTTAAATCAAGCACAGTCAAACGGTTCAATAGCAGAATGTCACGGCGAAAATTATGCAACTTAATCCCAACCATATGAAGAGCTTCAAGTGTTCTTGGAAAACCTTTAGTAGGAATATCAGCACGACTTGCTACAATTAATTTTGTGGGAGCATTATCTTTAACAGTAACACCAATGGATGACAAGTTTGAAATTTTTAAGCTTTTAGTATCTCCCGTAAGACATGATTTCAATAAATTAAGAAAACTCTTTAACTGTACAACTTCACTTTTCACACACAAGTCATGAGGAGGGTCGTCAAATCTTATTGTGGCTTTGCCTTCATTTAAACATTTAACAAAAACTTGCTTTATAAATTTCACCTTATACTTAGTTCCAGATTTATTAACAGATGAGAAATGAAGAATAAAGAATTCCGTATCATTTTTTGGCTCTTTACCTATAGCTAAAGTAGATTTAATATATTTTCCACTAGATCGTATATTCAAGTTAGTATGTAACCTGTTTACAACTTCAACTTTACACGTTAGTTTCATTATAAGAATTTATTTAAATAAATAAAAAGACCAAAATCTAAATATTCATATATTACAATTAAAAAAATACTGATCTTTAATTTCAGTTTTAAACTTGAACGTATTTACTGCAGCATTTAATATTTATTTACTTAGTTCTGCCCTCCAATTGACATAAATCTTTATTTTCAAAATGACATTTGGAGATAATTCACCCGCCAATAAGTGCAAGAGTTACCAACTTGAAAGAAAACAAAAGTGCCACAGATGACAAAAATCAAAATAGAAAAGGGGCTGGAATTGTTATAAATGTTATAAATTTTATCCTGTTTAAATAGTTTTGACTTTTGTAACTTTCATAAAATGGGTAACGCATAGAACCTGAGCACTTTAGTATTATGTACCTAATGCAATAAATTATAAAGCAAATTGTCTTATATCTATGTGCCATGATTTTAGTTTAAGCGTCGACTCTCGTATACGATGATGTTTCGTCGAGCCTTTAGGCAAATAGCGAAAACGAATACATAAATTACCACCATTAAAGTATAGACGTCACAATTAATTGTATCCAGGGGGATGATCTTGAAATAAATGAAAAAAAAGATAGACGTCACATTTCATATTTCATCTGTGATTTCATCATATTTTTATTATGACGTATAATCTCGTGTGAGAATTGCTAAATTTGGTTATAAAAACACAAAACGCAGAAAATACAAATCTGTAACTGATTTTAATATGATCACGAAGCGATGATTCACAAGTCCGTGAAATTTGACTTTTCGAAAACGTCATCTGTGTTAATAAAAACATCTTGACATGTTGATAAAAATTAAAATGACTTGAAAATGAAGAACGGATGTAATGAAAACTTGGATATAAAAATTATCGAGCGCAGCGAGCAGGCAAAGAAAGTTTATCGGTAAGAAATAATAGTACAATTATATTTTATATTTTTCATGTTTCCCAATCAAAAGTTATCCAAATAAGAAAAACACATTGTTTGTCATAGAAACCTAATAAGAAACATATTTCCAGATATGTGAGCGATATCGCTAGACGCCTCGGAGAGGCAACAAATGGGAGCAAAGTGATGGCCGATTTATTTACCGTACCTATAGAAGTTCAACGACAAAAATTAAGAGACAACTGTGAAAAACTTTTCTTCTTAGATCCTTTGAACTACGGCAAGAAGTCCCTTGAGCTGCTTTGGCGTAAAGTGTATTATGATACAATATCGACAGCTAAGAAGCTCCGCGAAGCTGACAATGAGTATGACAATTATTTACAAACACATATTGTTTGTGGTATAGGTCACTTTCATCACTTAATTTCCAGAGTTCAATCAGAAATGAAAATTCACCTAAAAGAATTGGATTATGTCCCCCTTTATCATGATGAGGAAAATCAGGATGATATTAATTATAAGCCACCAGAAGATGAATACCAACTTTGTAGATCTGTTTTGTATTCTTGCTTAGTATATCTTGGTGACTTAAGTAGATATCAGGTGGAAATTTTCAACAGTGTGGAATCTTCTACTGCTGCACGTTATTACCTACAGGCTGGTCAAATAGATCTCACATCAGGCATGCCCTTTAATCAAATAGGTAATTTATATTTAGAGAAAAACTACAATTTAGATTCAGTCAGTTCTTATATACACTGTCTCAGTTGCTTATCACCATTTGAAGGTGCTATGGGTAACCTGACCAAAATTTTTGAGAAAAACAACCACTTTTGTAGTATGCTCAATGACTCTGAATCATGCACACAATCAGAGCATATCCAAATGACAGTAGCAAATTTTTTATGTTTGATTGAAAAGTGGTATTTTGTTAAAGATGACCCCAATATTCCCAAAATATGCAGTACAGTTATACAGCAACTCAAAATTTCAATGGATTTTGGTAAACTTGTACTTCCAGACATAAATAAAAATTATAATGAATTTGTTCAAGCCTTAGAAGAAGAAAATACCAATCCAGCATATTTGAACTCAACTATGATCCACAATATAGTTAAAATCTGTCTTTTTACTATTGCAAAATTGAAGGAAAATAATGAAGGAAAAGCATTTGCATGTAAAGCTTTCACTTTAGCATTTTTGTCTCAATTATTACAAAAATTGCATGAGCAACTGGAAGCTCTTGGACTTAAAAACCCAGCAAGTAAATATACATCTAAATATAAAATTTCTATTAATTTATCATCACATGAATTGAATGGAATAGATGAACCACAAATTGATGATGTTAATGTAGCCTTACTAAATGGCAATAATGAGAATGAAAATGAGGAAGAAATTAAAGAAATTGGTTCAGATGGAGACTCTAAAGTTGTTTTGAATGGTGATAGTAAAAATAAAAAGGCATTGGCAAGGAGACGTCGTAGGCGTAGAACTGCTTCTTCAGGGAGTTCTGATATAAGTGATAACTCAGAAAATAGTGAAGATGAAAGTGACGAATCAGATTCTTGTGATGATCTTTCAGAATCAAGTTTTCAGTCTGAAGATGAACAAAGTGATGAAATATCCCTTCATAATGACACAGACGAAGAGGAAAAAGAAATCAATGAGACTTGTGATGAAAAATCTTATTCACAAAATAAAGATGAAAATAATGTGAATGGAGAGTTGAATGAGGTAAACAAATCGGCATCAGAAGATAAACCTAACAGAAAAGATTTAGACATGCAAGGCATTAAAAACTTTTTACTTGGTGATAATTTTTTGCCTAGTCTTAAAATATTACAAGACTGGGTTCTCACTGAGAAGGAATTGATTTTGTCTTGTGGTGAAAGTGGTGAATCTTTATTTCAATGTGTTGTTAATTTGTTAAATATATTCCAGCATTATTTTAATCAGAAGAATAATGATGTGCTCATTGATAACAACTGCAATGTTCTGATACTAGCAAAAAATATAGCAAAAAAATTCAAACTTGAATATAAATCTATCCCATTGCCTGAAGATATAAACTTGCGTGGTACAAATATCGGAAAATTTGATAAAGATGCAGCTGAATGGCAAGTCATGGAGAAAATGAAATTAACTGTATATGAAGAAAACATTATCAGAATATTGAATTTTATCGACTTTGGGAATCAAATAGCTAAAATAGTGCCAAGAATAAGGTTCAACAGAACAATGAAGATTTTCTATTTGAAAAAAGTATACCCAACCAAAGTAAGCACAAAGTTACACCATAAAAGAAGTAGGGAATGGCATAATTCCAAGAATCAAGTAAGTAGCTTTACATAAATATAAAGCAAATTTTAAATATTAATGATTAGTGGCATTATTCAATTCCTTTAGTTTTCAATAAACTTTCATATTGTGTATTATAAATATGTCACTGTAGGATTACAATGTTAAAATGTTGGGAACAGATTTAACTATTTCTTATAATTTTTTTTAATTCTTCTTGTCCCTGTTTTATTTTAAATTTTTATACCCTTTAGTAATAAGATTTCTGGCAGTCCCTGTTATATCTATATTTGCGAACTGTTTTATATTTATTTTATTTAAATGTACAATTTTAAGGTCGACAAGAAAGAGAGTGGTCTTTTGCGCCGTTTGGGACATCTTTGGCTAGCTTCTCGAGTACGCGAATTGGAAAGTACTGGACAAACAGAAATTCCTTCACTTCTAGCTGTAGATACTGCTGCTTTATATAAACATCTTCGTAGAGTGAAACAGCTGGTCAAGGCACGAAATTTTATATTTCTTGTGCCAAATGTTGGTAAGTGAATCATATATCTATATAACTAGCTTTTGCCCGCGGCTTCGCACGCGTAAAATTCAGAGTAGTTTAATAGACGTTTTTATACATATAAACCTTCCTCTTGCATCAGAGCTTTAAAAAAAAAACATCAAAATCCATTGCATAGTTTAAGTTTCACAGGTCTTGACAAAATTTGATAATAAATAAATTTGATATCGTGATAGGACCAATATTAGGTTAAATTGCTATTAATTTTTTGTAAAATGTAGCCTAATAGACAACATTTTATTAAATAAAATTAAATATGTAAAAAAAGTGTTTTCATTAGACACTAGACAGATGCATCTAAAGTTGAAAAAATGTCAAAGTCCCTTATTTCTAGATTATATTTTTAAAATATCTTGCTTGCAGTTTTACAAGAACTGGATGAGTTGAAACGGGAATGCTCCACGGCTCGGGACGCTATACGCTGGCTCGAAGTTCAACTTAAAAGTGGATCTCGTTTTCTACGGACTCAACGACCTGGGCAATCCAAACCGCTATCGTTGCTCAAATATCCTCGAAAAGCTCCACCACATGTCCATAATTTTATGCAGATATTAGAATTTTGCAACCACTTCACCTCTGATGAAAAGCAATTGCAAGGTGGAAATGGGGATCCAGATAACACGGTGCAAGGAAAGACCGCGCCGCTACTTGTTCTTTTAGTTGGAACAGAACAAGAGAAAAATGAAGACACATATAAAGAGATCAGTTTGATGGGCACAGCGCAAGCAGCGGGCATCTCTGTTGAATACATTGGCGATTTTTACGCTAAGTGGCGCCAAACTGGCCACAAAAATGGTAAAAAGAGGTGAACATTGCGACGACATCTTAGGATCTCGACTTCAATAGAGGGAACAACATCCCTCTCACCAAGTGAAATAAATCATCCAGATGGTATGAATATGCCTGCGCAAAAAGAGTGTTAATACTGTTAACTTGAAATTTGGCTGACGAGTCGGTTTTTTCTTAATTTGGATTTGAAATTTTTTATTGTCATTCATTCATATTTTATTATTAAGTAATAATCTTTTGGACACCTTTTTATGTCACTTCATCTTTTACATTATCATAATTAGTTATGATTCATAACTGGGGTATTGTCATAGTCAATTGGTGTAACTTGTTATTTTCGCAAATTTATCATTCATTCAATAAACGAATTTTTTAAATTACTTCTTTATTTACCTTTCTAACTTTGTTTTTCTTTCAAACTTCATAAAGGAGTTTTTAACTAAAAAATTAAATAATATAAAAGTTAAGAAATTAAACAAGGAAAAAAAATGTTATACACTCTATTTATTTTTTAAATATACCTTAATAAATGATAAATAAAATAAATTATGTAACAAACTCGGAACCAAAGGCAGTATTTAAATTTAAAAAGAATCTGTAAGCACTGTATCAGATTTATCACATTCCTTATCATTAGTATTGTGTAAAATAAAAGTGCCAATAATTAAGATTTCTGTGAAATATATTAGTAAAACAATAAAAACATGGTAAAAGTTGTGAACAAACAAAAGTTTGCAGCTAAGCATGTCTATTTTATGCCATATTTGAAAACTAATCACATCTCACTTATCCATGCAATAACGTTTACATAGCCTCATATGATCTCTGTGACCATGGAGGATTAATTTGAGTTTAAACTTATATATTAAATCAATACAATAATGTACAAAATATACAATAGGTTCTTTAACAATCTTTCAACAGTCTTATATCTTTACATGCCTATACAGTATTGCACTTAAAACTCCTCAAATGGGTTATTTCATTAAGTATATATGATGATTGAGATTATTCTTAACTTAAATAATATATTATTATTCTATAACTTAGCTTTGCAGACAGCAGCAATAGTTTGATAATACATTCTATACCTGCCTGTATGATTCTTATAAATAACTGTACAATTTCATAACATCAGTGCTTATTAAAATATGCTAACAGCCAACAAGTTGAATGAGCTGTTGGACAGTTGACCTATCTAACAAACACAGATCAAAATCAAAAGTTTGAGTAGTCACTTCATATCTGCCTGTTTCTGCAATTAAATTCACAACCCTTTCGAGATCTTCATTATTTTTAATCATCATTATGCGTTGTTGCAGGCCTCTTAATTGAACCATATAATCTGGAGATAAATCTCCTGGTTCTGCATCCTCCCCTAAACTACTTGAGACCCCATTATCTTGTACTTTAGTTTCCATGGATGTTGATGCACTACTCTCACCACAGTCTGTTTCATTATTTGATGGACCAGAATCTGCAGGTTTTGCTACTTTACGATTTTCTATTTCTTCTTCAGCAGCTTTTCTTTTGCGCCTTTTTTCTTCTTTTTTAGAGGATTTATCTTTGTGTTTCTTGGGTTTTTGCTGTACTGGAGGAGTATCAACTACTGGTTCAGGTATGATTTCAGGTTCGGGATCAGGTTCTGGCTCTGGCTCAGGTGTTGGTTCACGCTTTACAACTGGCTCTGGTGATGCTTGTTCCGTTTTTACTTTAAGATCTTCGTCATCATGTATAATAGACCCCTCAGAATCTGAATGACTACTATTTACGTCTTCTGCTCCTATATGGACAGTTTTTGCCAATCCACTTTTAGAGCTACATTGTGATGCAGTATCTATTGATATGGGTGATGCTAGTTCAGGTATGTGGCGTTCTTTAGGAATTGGTGTTTCTCTTTGTTCTATTATTTCTACTTTGTGTTCTTGTGGTGTTTCGCGTGATTTCTCATGTTTGTGTTTTTTCTCCTTGGTTTCTTTGTGCTTTTCCTTTGACTCATCACGTTTTTTATCTTTTTTCTTATGTTTGTGTTTTCTTTCAGAGTCACCCTTTTCTTTTGTTTTGTGTGATTCTGACCGCTCTTCCACATCTGGTGGTGGAGTTTTTCTCAAGTTTTCTATAGAAAATTTATTAATAGGTTTTTCTGGTTTTGATGGCCTTTCTTTTACTGGTGATTCTTTTGAAACCTCCTTTTCCTTAAGTATTTCCCTAGCTTTTGGTATTTCTTTAACAACCTCTTTTTGCTGTTCAGGTGGGGATTCTTTATTTTTATGACTCTCTTTCCTATGTTCTTTTTTCTCTTTTCTCTCTTTGTCCTTATCATGGCTCTTTTTCTCTTTTTTCTTTTTTTCCTTTGATTCCTTCTCGGGTTTGACATCAATCCTTTCATCTAATTTTTGCTTTTTCTGTTCAAAATTCTCAGAATTATGTTTTTGTGTTTTGTATTCATCTTTAATACTTGAAGCACTACTAGAACGTGGTGCAGGGCTAGGAACTTTTCTATTTGGACTAAGACACTTTTTCTTGGCTAGTTCAGGTGATGGCGGCTTCTCACTCATTCTTTTACTTGCTTTTTCTTTAGATCTCTCTTGTTCCCTACTGTGATTTTTTATTTTTTCCATTTTTTGTTTATCTCTCTCTTCCTTTATCCTAATTTTTTCAGGTTTAGCTTCTTTGTGCTCATGCTTAGATTTTTTATCTGAACTTGATCTTTCTTTTTCTTTCTTTTCAGACTTAACAACTGGAGTATTTTTTTCCATTTTTTTTGGATCCGGTGAAACTTTTGGAGGTTTTTGTATAGGAGGTCCAAAAAGTGTTTCAAAACTACTAGTCTTAAGAGGAATTTCCTCTTTGAATTCCTTAATCTTGTGTTTTTTGACATTATCTGATGAAAGCTTAGGTTTACTAACAAGTTGTGATTTTTCATCAGTAAATGAATCTCTACTTCTACTTTCCTGATCAGGATTAGTATAAAATGCATTGTTACTCACAAGTATTCCTCCGCCCTTTATGAGTTTTCTTCTAAACTCATCATTAGGATTTTGAAAGACATAACGATCTTTGAGAAAGCCACTTTGTTGCAAGGTCAAGTCATATGTAAATTTTATTTTCTTGGGTTCATCCTTATTTTTTAAATAGATTTCAATAGGAAATATAAATCCAGCATATCCTGACTCTTTTATAGAAAAAGGGGGCTCCTTCACAACTGTAAACAATACATACAATTTTTTATATCAATTATAGTAGATTTATCTATGGTAATAATGTAAAATTTAAGTTTCTTAATTTTATTGCGCTAGGAAACTTTGGATCACTGAGTGTGGCGGTGGTGGACTCAGTTTTTTTTTTTTAATATATGTATTGAATTTTTGTTTCTATGTATATAGTAGAAAGTTTTTTTTTTACGGGCAAATTACTCATCTAAATGCTAATGTATAAAAGTTTATTTTAAAACTACAAAAAAAAATCAATTTTAAAGGAAGAAATGGTTGATAAGACTTAACATATCTTTTACCTCTTCTTGGCTTTGGAAATGTTTCGTGTAGGTGAAAAACAACTTTGTCAACAAAGTGACTGATATCAGCTCCCTCCTGACCGCGTACAAATACTTCCCAATCATGAGTAAATCCCTCTGGAGTTTTCTTTGACTTCATTGAAGCCTCATGCCCTATTTCAAAATTAACTTTAATCGTCGACATTGTTCCCCTGCAAACACACCATTAAGTATGTAAATAATGTTATATTTATTTATATCTCTCCTTAATGTAATGTAATACCTATAGCGTTGAAAAATAAAACTTACGAGTATAAATATAAAGCAAATATAATACTACTTACTCTAACTTATTAAATACATTAACAAATATGTTTTATGACAAATAAACAGTAGTTTCTCAATCATTCACACTTTTATAAATCTAACTGTTGACGAAAATAATCTTTTAGCGCCCTTGTTATTTTTGTCCGCCATATTCAATTTTCATATTATTCTAGTTCGACATCAATAGACAGATTATATAAATTAAAATATTAGTTTCGTAAATGATACCATTATTTTATTTTAAGTACCTATCTATAAATTGAAACTTACATTTACTCTTTTAAAAATGTAATAATCAATATTTTATAGAATGAGACATGCATTTAACTTAAAATAAACAAATTCTGCAATTCAATTTCATGAAATACTATTCAATGATTTCTTTAATAGAATTAGACATACATAAAATAAACCGTTTTTTAACAATTCAATTTTTTCCAGATTTTTTAATGATTGAAATTTTGTTTTTGGCAATAATGTGACTTGTTAGTACGCAGTAGCGCACAGTAGAGTATGCGCCACGTAAAATGTCCACGGCGGAGGTATGATGGTGTATAATTGTTTTTATCACTGATGAAGACTTGTAGATTTGATTTTAACCTGCTATAAATGGACATAATTACACCATGATACTTATCATTGGATCCTCATTTATCCTGATTAGCATCACCCGGATTAAATAATTTCCTTAAAATTATTCATTTTATTACACATTCTGTTGTTATTTATTAATTATACATTTCGTTTTTTCCACTTTTTTGTACTTCATAAGTTTATTTATTCATTATATTAGTTATATTTCTACTGTTATCTTATGTTTAATTTACGTAATTTTAACGAAAGCTCATTTAGCGACCCTAATTACACGCCTCTTTCGTCAAACGATTATGATAGTAAAGATAAATTTCACAGCTCTTCTTTGGTTCCTTTAAATCATTTTCTTTCCTCTTGTTTTCTTCTGGTTTAAGAAGCTTCAAATTAATCCACATAAATGCCCAAAGTTTAGCACAGTATCCAGATTTGCTTTCAAATTTCGATCCTATTAATGTCCATGCTATCCTTATTTCTAAGTCAAACCACTGTTCTCTAAATATTTCCTGACTAAGGATTATGGATATTAAATGATACGTATAACCGTACAGAGGTGTTGGAGGTATTATAATCTATGCGACCAGCACAAACCTCTAAAGCCATTTAAACTCAAAAATCCCCAGTCACTGCTGAATTAAAAAAAAAAGCCAAATAAAGTTAAATCGAACGAGTAGTGATTTCAATATGTGAGGATGTGCAATCGTTGTAATTCATACTGTATTGTCACAACGACGCCATATTCACTCATCTGTCGAAAATGGTGATTTCAGTTAAATTTTATTACCTATAAGAATTTCCAGATTTAAAATGTTTCACTCATTTTTCACGTATCGTCACGTATATTCTGGAAGAGATTACTGCCTAGCGAGAATGCCACCAATTGTGCATGTTTTCTCTTTTTTTGTGTTCTATCTATGTTCTTATGCAAATTTTGAGTGCAATTTATCTATCTATCTAAGCAAGTGTGACGATTTAGTTGATTCGTACGTATTCGTATTAAACGTGCATTTAGGTATTTTAAACCATATTATATATATAATTCCCGTGTCATAATTTTAGTTACCGAACCCCTCCGAAACGGCTGGACCGATTCTTATGAAATTTTGTGTGCAATTTGGTATGTTTGAAAATTAGCCAACGTCTAGTTTTCATACCCCTAAATGATAGGAGTAGGGCAGAACAGCGTTTGCCGGGTCAGCGAGTATTATTATACTATTACTCTTTAGCTGCTGCGTGTGAATGAATTTAGTAATATGTCAAGATTGTATGATAATTGAAATTTGACAATGTCAAACTAAGTTACCTGTCACCTGATTGTCACTGATTCTCTAGAATAGGTCATAAATTTTAACCGAGGATAAAATTAAAAACAAATCAGCGCTGGTAACAATTATTACACTATTATACAGCAAAAAATAGAAGTAACGAAACAACTATAAGCATGTCTCGGTTATTAGCGGCAGTAATGCAACCTATAAGGTAACGATTAACCTATAATAAAATTAATGGCTTATATTTTTTTTATCAGTGTAATAGCTACACAACTTATTGCAGGTTGAGTCTACAAACTGTTGCTCCAGTGTCAAACACCACATTGGTAAAACCAGACTCATGTTTGTTAACTGCTATAAGAACCAAAGTACGTTGCTATTTCCCTAGGCCTAATGAAGTAAGGAGAGTGCGACGCCATGGATGGGAACATAGAATATCGACTCCCAATGGTCGTAGGATCATTATGCGAAGAATATTGAAAGGTCGATTTGTATTAACTCACTAGTAACTAATTAACAATAATCTAAAAAGTAAAGTATGTAACATAGCCAAATAAAAAGAAATTAATGATTTAATTATTTTATTTATGTTCAACAATTGTTTTCATTCCTCTTATGTGTCTAAATGTGTATAAAAAATATGCAAAATGAAAATGATTGCGAATGCAACCATTCTTCAACATATGAAGCAGTTATTTATATGATCTCAAATCAAACTTAAAAAAAGCTATATTACTACATGTTACCACTTATTGTTTATAATCTTACCACCAAGTCTCATATTAAGCACATTTTTGCTTTTCTTAGATAATTTCACTGAATAAAAAGGTATCTTGACATTAAATTAAATAAAACATATATATTAAGACTGTATAAATAATATGGAATATATTCTAAAGGTTTTAACAACTACATAAAAAAACAAATTTCAGTAATTACCTAGTATAATTTATGTAAACACTTGCACTGAATACAATATTTCACATTAAGACTGTAAATAAATATAAATTATAAAAATAACAAAGCCCTTCAAGAAGGACTGCTAAATAAAACAATTTTACAAATTTCTAATTGAATAAGTATTTTTGTTGAGAATGAACAGATTCATCCGAACTAGTAGGTGTATTAGCGGGTTTCAACAGATTTGACATTTCTGCAACTACAAATGTGGTGAACTTAATAATTGCCAGATGTGCGGCCAGCTGTAAAATAAGGGCTCCAAAACCTTTGTACAGCCCTCCTATTCCCTCTTTGGCCATTGTTGTATTGTAACAATCCATAAAACCTTCATATCCAGTTAGAATTGGTGTAACTGATGTGCCCGTGTCTAAATTATCAATAATTGTCCTGGTACCCTGCAAAGTTATGTCATCAACTATTCCATCCATAATTAACAAAGTTATGAAAAAATATTTTATATGTAGTATGTGTTTAATGTATAATTTGTTCTTAAAAAGTACCATACCTGTATATGAAGCCTGTGAATTATTGTCTCAACAGGATAAAATATTACTTCCATTGCAATAAAAGAGAATATGTTAGCTTTTAAATTCAAATCCTCTATTAATGGATTGGGGACACTTTTGGGATGATTCATGTCATATGAAGCACTCAATTCATGCCTATGTCTTTGTTGGAAGCGTAATATTCTCACAGTTATACTTTTAAGAGCAAGGCTGAAAGAAAAATGGGCAAAATATTATAAATATTTTTTTAGTTAGTTCTTGTCATATGCATCAAATCATATCATGATTTCATTCTTACTGAGCAAAATATTTTGTAATGCCAAAGGCTGCTGTGGGCAATACTATGGCCCATATGGGTAGCATCCTGCCCCGACTAGGTGTACCCCACTCCAATATACGCATGAAACCTTCTCTGAAGACATCCAATATAGCTGGCTTATCACTTGCTATATCACTCTGTACAGTCTCCACCAAACTTGCAGAATAAAATGGTGTTATCACAGCCAGACTTACACTGTAAACATAAAATAGTAAAGATAGAAATACAATATTTCTTTTTCATTTCTTTATTTTTTGTTAGTAAAATATTTAATTACAAGAATCGGATTGGTTTACTAGTTTTATTTTCTTGTAGTACTTCGCGGTAGTTTTTAAAATGGAAACTAGAAAAATATTGTATTATATAGGTAAGCATTTTACCATTTTAATGTCATGTGCTGAAGAAACTGGAGAACTGAACTGCATTTTCCAATCTCTCTGAAATTACATACAAACATGAATAAAGACTGAATATTATAGAATTATGGCAACAATTTTCACATCATATTATGTTTAAGATACTCACTTTGGCCAACCAGTTCCCTTTGATAGGACATCTTCCACAGCTAAATTGAGGCCCTTGACTATACATGTAGAGCCAATGCCTTTCCAAAGAGTCGTCACATCCTGCCGCCTATGCAATCTTGCTACCACTGGCAATAATGTGTAGGGTACAATATGATAATTTTTTAGAGTATTGTGGACCTTAAAAAGATGAGTTAATAAACTATGTATACTGGACTTCAAATTGATATTAGAGATTACATGTTACACTTAGTTGTTTTTCTTTAGTTGCTACACAACATTTCACTTGTCAATTCCATTTTTTGTTCTGATAATAATAAAAAAAAAACTTACTTGGCATTGTCTTCTCAACACTATAAATGGATGACTCAATAAATTCTCAGTTACTAAGCTGGCTACATTTATAGCTGTTGTCACATATGCATTATTTTCTGAAACAAAGTTTGGTGATGGTTGTTTTGTTATTTTGACATAAATAAATTGATATACTACTATAGGTACTTTTGCATACCTTCTTCTGAAACATCATCCATTACTAAAGGCGGTCCTTGATACTCTTCGTTTAAAGGAGTGTGATATCCATATATCTGCTGATAACGAGTATCATATAGATCATTCGTTTCTCTATTGGGATCTAGACCATAGGGTCTGTTATAATTACTGTAATCTCCAAAACCAGCCATTGAATCTAATCAAACAGATAGAAGGTGAATAAGATAACTAGAGAAACATTTTCCAATGTATATATATGTATAATATTTTGCCTAAGCTGTCAATAGCTTTGAAATGAAATGGTCATGAATTGCACAATTTTTTTTATTGCAGATATATAGCTTTACAGTAATATGGTATAAAAATTAGAGCTCATAGAAAACCAAAGAGCTGAAAACTAAATTGTCAATGTCATTTGTCACAATGTGTTGTCATATTTATTAATAATTTGATTCAGTTATGCTACGTGGTTATCTGATTTTTGGTTGGCCTAGAAACGAAAATGTTTTAGTCACTATGACCGGTTATGACATCAAAGTACATGTTCGTTTATGTCGCATTTTCATACATTCGAGATTTTTGAGATTTTTGTACTATTTAAAATTTGATTTATTCTTGAAATAAAAATGAAATCGAACATTATTAGCGGGAGCTTTATAAGGAAGCAATGATGTTTTTGTGAAAAGAAATATTTGATGGTTATCTATTTGACGCGTATTATTATTTTTTGACATTGACAAAGTCTAAACATACGGCCTTGACATTTTCGTTACTGACAGGCGCAGCACGGGCAAAATACAAACTCAAGACGCATGATCAATTTTCTCTGTCCCTATCGCTTTTATGGAAAGCGCTCCACTAGCGAGCAAATATTGATTTAAATAAATAGGCCAAAAATTCCTATGCCCAAAACATGTGGTCGTGAAATATCATTAAAAATGTGGAGTAAAGCTGTGTTGTGTTTAACGACTATACACTTTTATTGTAAGTGTTTTGTAAATTCCTGGTGGGAATTATAATGAGTGGATACGATTAATGCATACGTATGTACAGGTGTAGCAGCTCAAGGCGAGTGTACCGATTTACATGGTAGAACTGTGACCAATGGACTACACTATATCCCTGGCCCAGATACATGCACGCTCTGTATATGTGACAATGGCTTACCCAGAGTATGCAAAGCGGTTTTGTGCTCACCTCCACAGGTATTTTTAAATTATGAACAAAAGTATATAGAAAATAATAATTTTATACATTTATTTCATGAATGACAATTAGAAAGGAAAATCAAAATAATACAATTAATACCTCATAAATAAGGCATTTTAATTATGCATTGTTTTGTTTTGATATGTCATAAATTTCAATGATGTATTAATTAACATTTAGAAATGCAATCTAATACAATGTTACTGTAACTATTTTTAA
>NC_052105.1:2633934-2640479 GCF_012273895.1 Zerene cesonia | reverse complement strand
GACAGATTCGAAATTCAAATGTAATATTTTTTTATAATTAAGTGTAACAGTATTTATGGCCAGACTAAGTATACACACTATAATCTTCTATGGATTTTATAATTTATCCATAGATATCAGGCTTAATATATGCTACATGACATATCCTGTGCAAGTCTGAATTATTTGCCAATATTGATTTATATCTTGATTTTCTTAGCTTACCATAATCAACAAATTTTTCTTTGACTTGGGGAAACACACTAAAACATTTTGTATGTATAAGTTAATTTAAGTAAGATGAGTTTATGGTCCAAATGTGAAAAAAAAATCCTTTGAAATGTCCTATTAGGAAATCCTTGTTTAAAAGGATGAATAATTGCTTTCTACATTCATTGTTTTATAAGTACTTATTTTTCCTCTCTGGAAAAGAGGTCAGGTACAGGCAAAATATAGAAATATAAATTTTCCTTAAATCACTCTATATGATTTGATTTCATTTATATACTTTGTTTAGTAAAGCTCAGATAGAGTTATTCAGTGTGATATTTATTACTTTTGAAATTTTGTGTGCAACAAAAATTTACATGTAATGGTCATTTTGGTTCATTATTAACACCCAAAAATTAAGCAGTTTTCTCTTGAGCTACAATAGTTTTTGAACATTATTATTACACAAAATAAGGTGTTTTGTTTTTAATAAAATTTTAAAATGCCACTGGAACATTTTGACGACTTTTAACCATTACACTCATGTCTTATTGCTCCTTAGTGTTTTTGACACACCAAAAAAAATAACACTAATGTATCATGTCATGTTATCCTCACAGCTTTTTTCAAGCAAATGTATAGTTTTTGTGAACAGATTTTTTATTTATTTAAGTGGCCAATGCAATTCTGACATAAATAATTATTCTTAACAAAAAACTGAACTACCTTCATAGTCTCAGAACTCGACCAAGTTAAAATTGGAGCACATGACGAGTAACAGCTTTTGAATATAAAAATAATCATTGGGTTCACCCAGTCGAAATTTCTGAGATAATAAACGCTAAATAAAATTACAGTTGAATTCATAATCTTCTCCTTTTTTAAAGTCGGTTGAAAATTGTTAGCTTTTGTACCATACATACTTATGAATGAAAATGAATTCTTAAAGAGTTTATTTCTTTGACCTTCAAAAGGATTGCCGATCATTTCGTGTTGGCACCACTTGCTGTGAATTCATCTGTTTGGACGATGTAGTGAAGCCAGCGGAAGGCGTGGAAGCGAACCTTCGGGTCGCGGCTGGGGGCGCCGCTGCGATAGTACTGCTTACTATAGCGCTGGTCGTGTATAGAGTTAGGAAACAAAAACGAAGACGACCGACACATGCGGATGATCAACGCAGTTTGACTAGTATTGGGTATGATGTGTTTTTTAATTTTTTTAGCCATTTTTGCTTTAGTTATTTAACAGTTTTCAGGTCTTGTTAAAGTTCATGCATGAATTAAACGCGGGCAACTTAGCTTGTGGTTTGCCCGATGGTAAGCGATCACCACCAGACTCGCAGAGGTAGTGCCTCTGCGAATGCACTGCCCGCTTTTAAGGGATAAGATAAGGAAATAATTGACGACGGGAAATGGCCTGGGAAGGGTGGGAAATAAAGACGGGCCTCTGGCTCCGATTTAAGTATTAGCAGCATTAGTATTAATTTTTATTATGTATTTTTCTTGTTCTACTATAAAATTACTCATTATTGTATTAATTAATATAAATAAATAAATCCACCCTTGATGTTACGATAAATAAGTAGGAGGTACGTAATAAACACAGGGGGAAATACCTAATAATAGTAAGCGATAATAAGGTGCGCAGTAGACAATGCATTCTGCATTGGTAGGCAAGGAAAAAGGACATATCAATATTACTGATTCTAGTGAAAATATATATTTTTAATTTTCCCAAGGTACATAAGTGGAAGTATAGGGTATATGGGCGGTGGTTGTGAAACATCCTCTGGCGCGTGGAAGCCCTCAGCTCAGTATCTGCCGAGGGGTGAGGCTCCCCCCCCATACGATGAAGCGATAGCGCAATGCCGACCTGACTCACTAAGGTACTAGCGGTTATTTTTATTATATACTTTTATCAATCGATTGAGTAATTTATTAATTGTGTAGCAACTAACATTTTGATTGTTCGTTGAGGTTGTTTACATGTGAATGAGTGGATGAGTCTGTCAAGTATGTAGTATAATTGACTAGAGTTAGACCAATATTATTCATACAATAATAACACATAAAATCGATCGTACAATATTTATTTCTTAATACTTCTAAATGTACTTATATAACTATCGGTCCGCCCCGGCTTCTCCCGTGGTACACATATAGCCTTCCTCAATAAATGGACTGTCTAACACTGAAATAATTTTTCAAATCGGACCAGTAATTCCTGAGATTAGCGCGTTCAACCAAACCAACAACAAACAAACTCTTCAGCTTAATAATTAGTATAGATTATACATTTATGTATGCAGATTAACGAACGAGACGGCGTTTCATCGCACGTATCCCTCGACAGTGGAGTCGATATCCAGGCCCGAGGATGCGATGCAATGTGTTGGACACGGATATGTCAACCTTCCACGGCCGGTTACTCAAGTATGATAATTTTAAATAAGAAAGAAAGAAAGAAAGAAAGAAAAAACATTTATTTGGCGACATGAAACACAAAAACACAGATGAATTAAAAAATAATAAAACAAACAACTAAAAACAAAAGTAAATGATTATAGCAACAAAAAAAAAAAGTATAACACTAGCGTGTCCTACAGTACCACCAAAAAAAAATAAGCAATTATTATTACTTTTAAATTACTTCAATTAACTTCGCATCTTTTCTTTTCTTCAACGAGCTTGACCGATTTCTCCACCGTATATAGAACATTTTTATAAATTCTTTTTTTTGTGATTGCGTTAGAAAGTAAATATAGTTTAACAATTTCTTAAACGATAGAATAAACTTAATTGTCTCACTTGCTACCACAAAAACTACCTAAGAAGTTATTTGATTCTGGCGTTCCTTATGTGAGATAAGCTGATGAAATTATTGTATTGTAACCGGTTTTTGATCTGTGTACAAAATTTGCGGTAAATCTGTCTGTTTAAATCGAGTCTTATTCATAGCATCTTGTATGTGGGAGGCGAGCACGCTTTGGAACGAATTGGGCCAGCTCGCATGGGGGAAGTACCACACCCCCAAAGAAAACCGGACTAAACACAATAGCATGCTATTGTGTTTAGTTCGGTGAGTGGGGAACCGGAGGCCTATATCCTTTTCCTCACACACCCTTCCTAGTCCTTTCCTTTATTCCTTTCGTTAATCGTTTCTCCTTTCCCAATTCAAAGTCGGTAATCCATATGTCCATATGGCTCAATCCAAATGGCCTAGGAAATTCACGGGCGGTGGTAGCGCCTACCAGCTCAGGCGACCCACCAGCTCCATTGCCAACTATGACATTAAGATAAAACCAGTATATAAGTATACAAGTGAAGCAAAAAAAAAAAACGTGTTTAATTAGCTTTAGTACACATTTTTTTTAATAAGAACTATATTCATAAAGTTTTCATATTCCATGTTCAAGGTAAATTTCAATTTTAATGGAACAACACAGATAAAGAGGAATGTTAGCCTTTTATTTTGATTTGTGAAATTTTTATAAATCTTGGCGCCACATTAATTAAATACCTTTAATGATTTTTAAATCACATTTTGATGGCATTGAATTGACCTACTTACCATTATACTTTCTATATCACTGAAAAAGCAATGAGATTGTAATGCAAGTCCATGTTAAATTATGACAATGAATAACTACTTTTATGTCTGTCAGTCATGTTTAAAAATTAAAGTGTGGCAGACAACAGAAAAAAACAACCAATCCTAATTCTCAATAATAATATTAAAAATCCGAAAATGTATAATATAATAGTAGAATGCTACTGTGTTTCGTACGGTGGTTGTGGGAATTGGACGCCTGTTTCCTTATCCTCACACTTTCCAGTCCATTCCTTCTTTTCAGTCGTCAATCCTTTCCTTATCCCTTACCCCTTAAAAGAGGACAATGTTCACGGGCGGTGGTGATCGCTTACCATCAGGCGCATCACAGTTCGAAACTAGGTTTCCTGAAAAGTGTATTTGTTTTTTTTCTCTTTCACGTCATAACGGTGCGACTTTATGAAATGATTTTTTTGTCTGGAGACAGTTAGGGGGCTAAAGAGTGACATAGGTTTTACCACGGGGAAACATCTCATTCCCATGGGCATTTCCTTACATAGGCAGGCGGATAGTCAATGAATAATTATGCCAATGATACCAATGTATATGTTATATTGTGCTTATTGTTATATATAGGCACGATTAAAGCATAATACATGTATGTATTCATCTTACTTTTTCGTTCAATGGCTATCAAATGGAATTGTTAGTGATGCAATGAAATAGGTTTACGCTCGACTCGAATGACTAATGAGAAATAAAGTACGCGTTCTTGTAGTCAATTTAATTGTATGCTTGTGCATTGTCTACGTTATTGCCTCAATTAAATAGGGACTAAATACAGATTTATAATGAAAAAACAAAAATGAAATTGTGTTCATCATTTGTGAAATAAACCGCGTAAAATAGCAGTAACAATTATTTTGATTTTAATTTTTTAATTTATAAATATTTGTGGACACATATTAATATGTTATGTTTACTTTAGACAGGAAATGTTATATATAATAAATGCAAGGCATTACTTTTATATAGTGTTTGAATATTCCATATTAATTCACCATAATATTAAGTACTAGCGGTCCGCTCCGGCTTCGCCCGTGGTACATATATACCCTAAATCCTTCCTCAATAAATGGGCTGTATAAAGCTGAAATAATAAAAAAAAACGGACCAGTTGTTCTTGGGATTAGCGCGTTCAAACAAACAAACTCTTTAGCTTTATAATATTAGTATAGATATGACTCTTATATACTTCGTTCGTTGTACTTCTTCTGACTGCTCTTTTAAAATGGATAATTATTGTACGAATAAACTAATAACAAGGACATTATTTACAAGGTTTAAATGACGGGATATATTTTTCAGATTGCAAACACGCAAAACTGTTTCAACGCTCCATTGCTGCAGCCGGTGCATGTTCCCGAGCCTCGGGAGACGAACATCATACCGCATCATCCATTACCGCCCAATGGTATATAATCTCATAGTAATATTGTTGTACTATTTTATTTATTTTCCACTTTATTGTACAAGGAACATAAATAACTTGGTGCAATTAATATATAACACAAGGGTCTCTACAAGATAACCTCGAGGATTTAAGTCGACATAGCGAAATATGTTTCAAAACTTTTTTAGGTAAGCTAAAAAATTGCTTGATGTTTGCGTATTACAAAAAAAGTAAAGAGTCATTGAACTGGAAAAAAGGATTCGAGTGGGAAGGGTCAGAAAAAGGAAACGGGTTTCTGATCCTTTTATGATTCTTTATTTATTTAAAAGCCAGTGCTAAAAATGGTGACTATATTATCTATGGCATGAATAATGAGTGTGAACCGTGGTTTGGGAAACCGGCAATAAAGTATTTAAATGTGATAGTGGGTTTCCCGAGCGCGGTGCGGCTGACGGGCTCGCTGGGCGCCATCAGCGGGCGCGCGCTCAGCGTGGCGCGCGACGAGCACGAGCGGGACAGGGAGCGGGAGCGGGAGCGCGAGAGGGAGCGGGAGAGGGAGAGGGAGCGGCCGCACAACGTGCCCGGCTTCTACACCACGCACACCTCGCTGTGAGTGCCGGCGCTTTGTCGATGTAGGCTGTAGGCTAGAAACACTGGTCAGTTCTCTGGCATGATTTTCATTTATATTGTACATTAATATGATTCTAAGTGGGTAACTACTTGCCAGATCTTCTCTGTGGTCGCTTTCCTAACCGATGAAAAACTATTATTTATCTGTATTTGAACGATTCAAAACTATTTCTAATCGGAGTCTAGCCGGCTAGATAAATGTTGTAGTTTGAGCGAGTAATAAGCGACGAGTAACGCGGAGCGCAGGCACCGCACGATCCCGCGGCTGTCGGCGACGGAGGCGGGCGTGCTGAGCCGCGCGGAGCGCGCGTGCGGCGAGGTGCGGCGCTCCTTCCACCGGCCCGAGCCGCCGCGCGCCGCGCCGCTGCACCCGCGCTCCGTGCCGCGCAACCTCGACACGGCGCACGACCCGCACCACGCGCTCCACGCGCTGCCCGCGCTGCCCCCCCTGCCCCCCCTGATGCCCGCACTCGACGGGTACGTGTCGCTTTTGTAACATCCGTTTGTTACGTAACATACAATATCAAAATAATTAGTAAGTATGTAGTTTTTTTTTTTCTGGTTTTATAACACAATATAAAAAGAAACTAATAGTAGAACTTGTAATTTTTTTAAACTAGTAGTTGTCTTCAACGCTAATAATGATTAGCCAGTGTTTCATTGAGTTGTAATGTAACAAATGTTTCAGAACACTTAAATCATCCGGCGGTAGATCGCGCGCGCA
>NC_052105.1:2617980-2633739 GCF_012273895.1 Zerene cesonia | reverse complement strand
GCCCCCCGAGCCTGCGCCCCCGCAGAACACTTTGCCACTTACCGTCGATAAGGTAAAATATATTTAAATATCTTTGCTAGTGATAATGTTAATTGTTCCTACATCTTTATATGGAGTGAGTTTGATATTATATATTACTTATTAAATCTTTTAGAACAGAATAATATGGGACCATAGAATTGTGGGCCGTGGTGTTCTAATGTGTTCATTAATGAATAAAAGGATTGTGACATATTTTTAGGGACACTAGTAGATTCACCAATTGTGTCGACCTAGCGTTGTATTTACATGATTGATTCCTGAATGAATTGAATATCGATTAAATAAATAATCCATCATTTATAAACAAAAAAGTAGTATAGTAGAAAAATAGGTTACTAATAACATCAATGTGATTATAGCCGTCGTGTGGCTGCAGCTACGCGAGCGGCGCGAGCGAGACGGGCGACGCGAGCGAAGCGGGCGCGGCGCGAGGCGAAGACGAGAGCGACGACTACCGCAGCGAATGTGCCAACTGCAAGTCCACTTCCGATGCGGGGTGAGACTAATAAGTTGGAGCTGCTATTTATTTTATTTTTAAATTATACTAATACAAGTTTTAAATGTTTGAAAATATGAGGAATAAAAAAAGTTCGATCATAAGGCGGTATTCGAATCTGCGTCTTTTAATTTTTCATATTATATTATATCATTATAAATATGTTGAAGAATCTTGTGGGTCGCTACATCATTTTAGATGAATTAATACAATTTAAAATTGCTTTTAATTTAAAGCACTACTAAATTATTTAATGCTAGCGATCCCGGCTACGGCCGTGGTATATGTAGGTTATACATAGCCTTTCTCAATAAATGGGCTATCTAACGCTGTAAGAATTTTTCAAATCGAACCAGTAATTCCTGAGAGTAGTGCGTTCAAACAAGCAAACAAACAAACTCTTTAGCTTTATAATATAAGTACCTATAGATTAAGAGGTATTCTATTGTAAAAGCGTTTCTCTTTTCAACTTGAAAGAAAACCTGAAAAATGGCATTTATAAGTGACCTTGATGTTTGATTTTTTTATGCTCTAGAAAGCCTGATTTTTTTGTTTGCAGGTGTGGGTGGGAGGAGGGCGGCGCGTGGAGCTGCGGCACGCAGACGCTGCAGCGCCGCGCGCCGCCGCCCGCGCCGCCGCCGCCGCACACCGCCACGCTGCCGCAGCCCGTCACCAGGCACGAGTGAGGGCTCCCGCTTGCACCTCACACTCGCACTTACACTCGCCACTACTACATTACTATACATCACTTACACTAGCTAATACTACATTACTATACATCACTTACACTAGCTACTACTACTTTACTATACCTCACTTACACTAGCTAATACTACATTACTATACATCACTTACACTAGCTACTACTACATTACTATACCTCACTTACACTAGCTACTACTACTTTACTATACCTCACTTACACTAGCTACTACTACATTACTATACATCACTTACACTAGCTACTACTACATTACTATACATCACTTACACTAGCTACTACTACAGTACTTTACCTCGCTTACACTCGCCGATTACTTAACGGCCGCTTTCAATATCCTAGATAACAAATATTGACGTGGCAGCCCTAAGTTTGTGAAGCGTGGGGTGAAGCACCTCACAGTTCACTTAACGTTCACACATTGTTTTTAGTGTGAAGTATTGTTGTTTTTGTGTGGTGAATAAATGTGTGTGGGTCGATTATTGACGGATAGCGCTTATACTTGTCTGTGAAATGCATGTTTTGTGTTTCCATATAGCAATCCATACATTCTTGCGTTTTTAAAGAAGTGTATTCTTCTTTTAAATCTAGTAGTGTCTGTTCGGAGCTGAGTCAAACGAAAGTTAAGAATATATTAATTCGATATAGGTATCGTAGGTAGTAATCTGTTTGTGAACTCCCATACGATATTGAAAACGGCCGTAAGCAACATTAGATCAAATTACACACTCTCGTAGATGTTTACGTTTTAGTAAGTTTTTTGATGAGACTAAAGACTTCTCATACTAAAACCACATGTCACTGTGATGTGTGAGATAACACTTATTACTATTTTATGGATTATAAAAAAGAGGAGGTTATCCAATTTGGTCTAGTTTCGACAATTTGAAGCCTATTTAGTTTGTTAAAAATAATGATTACCCCTTGGTACACTATGACACACTAAATACCATTTAGACGCCACGCGGTTATGCACTAATAACTTACTCCATTCGCTAAATCACACTAACTACTGCTTAAATTGTCATAAAAACATTTGGCATGTGTAATTGATGCGATTTTATGTTTACACTTCTTTTTTATGTCATTTTTTTATGTCACTAAAACTTACATTCACACAAATCGCTTTCTATGCATTAATATTTATATATTTCGTTTTCAGACGCAACGCCATGGGTCAGCCGTCGAACTGGGAGAATTGGTTCAACACTATCCCGGATTCCGACAGTGAGTCTGAAGAAGAATAATTCAACTGTCCATGACATTTTTATAGACCTTTATTTCACTGTAAATTGAATACTATATAGTCACAGACCATGGCGATTTTCTCATTGATTCTTGGTATTTCACCGAACAATTTGTGTTCAGAATATCGTACAAATGGATTGAATTTAAAATTTAGATTGGATCTTAAATATGGGAGTCCGTTTGTCGCACAAAATTATTAGAGGAATTTTTTTGCCTTTAACAAAATTATAATTTTCGTGTCAGTGTTTTTTTTTATACATATATAAATCTACTTAAATAGAATAGTATTGTATTGCACTCAGTGCATTTGATATTGTTTTTATAAAATATCATCACAATATTAATACATAGTTAAACCAAAGATTTTTTTTATGTATTCAATGCATTCGATTCATATGAAGTTGAAATATGCTGATGTTGATGTATTCATTATTGATATGTTTTTTAAGATTTGAAACTTATGAAATAAGTTTAAATATATTTTTTATTCTTTAAGGTTTGGATGTAGTAGTAATTCTAAAGTCAATTTTCTCGATATTCTTTCCCTTAATTTCGAATTAAGATATTCCTTGATTGTCTTCACTGAAATGATTAAATCATTGAAATTAATGTCTAGAATTACTTTTTATTAATAACTTCTATAAATGTTTACTTCATCACATCAATCACAATATTAGAACTGTAATCGTTTATAAATAACATATGAATTATGATTCTCATGTTATTGTAGGAATTCATATTAAATAATATTAAGGACGCATTCTCAAAACAAATAAGTAACGACACACGCACATACAATTGTTGGTAATAGACATTATTTTGTTAGAAATTTCTACGCAACGCGTTCAGACTGACAAAATACAATAAGTCTTAATACCACCCGTTAAAATTTATGAAAATTGTATATATGTGTTTTTGGAATTGTTATATATTTTTAACTAGCGTATGGCAACAGAAAAATGATCCCCACATTAATTTTGAGTGAAGAGATAATTACATCAAATATCAATATTTCAAACCAACATTTTCCAGCTCGAATGAGGTAAAGAAGTGTTGTTTTATGGCAATTATTAATTATGTTCAAGGATTTGAAAATGCGTCTTTAAAACATGTCTATTTAATCATTGTGTTGTTTATAAAACACATTTTCATTAAATTTAAAAAAATATTAGATATAGTGCCAAATAAACGGAAAGAAGGCAATGAAATTAGGTAGATAGGTTTCACAATGTTATTTTTTTTCGAATTACGTAGAATAAACAGGTTGTATAAAAATAATAAAGTAATATTTTTGATGATAAATAGAAAGGCTAAACGAGTTCAAAGAAAATATTTTATTAATGACTTAGCATAACTTTCTGAATCAGTGTAGTATTTGTATAGATACAGTTTAAATAAAGATTTATATTTTTTTCATTAAAATTAGTGTATAGAATATATTTAAAGGTACACAGTTTTCTTATCTCATTTTTTTAGTAGAAGCTCAAATAGAATTTCTTAGAATAGTCTGATTTTTCCGAGTTTTGAAATATTAAAGCAATTTCTAATTTTAAGACAGCTGTTATATATATTTAACATGTTTACCATTATTCCTAGTATCAAAAGTAATAACTGGAATATTGATTAACGATAAGACAGTTTGATTTCATGTGATGATATGATTGCACTTTATTGCAGCTCGTTTATCTAAATTATTATTTCCTTTTTTGTCCTATCAGTCTAAAAATACGCTCTTTTTAGGATTAAGATAAAATCTAAAAGAAAAATACATACGGGATAAGGTTTTGCATTGGTTATTCAATATTTGAGGCTAATTTTTGTTTTTTTTTTTAATTGGATCAAAATCGCAATTATTTCACAAACATTCTTATATACAATCTTATGCAATTTTTTGTTACCATTATTCAAAGTAGTTTTGTATATTTTTATTAAGTAGGTTTGTTTATTTGCCTTGAAGGTAAACTTTGACTTTATTATCGAATTCTTAATTTATTTGTGATCTGTTAAATACCCACCAATATAACATAGCATTCCAATAACAATTAATAAAATATTGTTTTAATATTTAGAAGTTTATGAATATTAATAATTAAGTTTATCATGAATGAAATGTGTATGTAAGTAAGGAATGTAATTTTACAACTTTGTGATTTGCCAGTTGGCACCATCAGTATTATATAGATATTTCCGAACCAAATACATTAAATAAAACGAGTTGAGAAATAAATAGACTTTTATTGACATCAAAACACACACTTTATTTACAAAACAACACGAAATACAATTTTTGAGGATGGCAATTAAGCATTGATTGACAAAACTATCATTTTTACCCATAATATTATACATGAAATAGATTGCTCACTTCATTTAAATGAGATTATAATGTTGCCAATAAATAAATAAAATAATAGAACAACTTTTATAAATATGAAAATTCATTCTGTAAGTACACAGTATGTATGTAATTTGTAGGTGCGCAAAGCCTTGCTGTTTTCAGCATTTTGAATTCTTTTTCAAAAGGCGACATGGTCACCTGCATTGAGTATAATATTTTTCATATTATAATCAAATGTATTATAATAATGAGATAAAAGACTAGATGCGCGAGTGGAGTTAAGTTTCCTTTGTTTTCGGGGTCAGGTAGCCATGGTCCACATTGTCTATATCCAGCTTCCTACATTGAAATAAGTTTAGTTACAACATATTCAAAATTATATGTCAGTAAAATTCCCGGTTCAGATGTAGTTTAGGTCTGGACGGGCAAAACAGCCGGTTTACCCATATTGTAATGGGGAAAATATATTATTTATAGTATGTTTTCTGCATTTGACAGGTGCACGTGGTGAATGTGTGTTAATCTAAGTCCCTTGTTGTGGCTCTGTGTGTTTCATGTTATGTGTGTGAGTGTGTGTATGTGTCCCCCATGCACGTGTATGCGTGTGTATCTGTGTAAGGTATCTCACCGCGGTATAATTGTGCGGATAGCACGCAGCTCGTGGCGGGCGGGCAGGGAGCGGTACGCGCACGCGCCAGCACGCGAACCGGCTCGCAGAGCCACGTAGTGAGCTCACCTCGTGCATTTGTACCTGCGCATTTTTGCAAACATGCGGTAGTCATATCCAGGATATTTTATTAACATTTAATATCACTGAAGTTAGCAGATATTGTTCATGTGGCCAAAAATATCTCCATTATTTGAATCTACCGATAGTGTAAGTGCGTAAAGAAATCTAGTTGAAAGAATATATACTTTAGTTAGAGTTTTTTTATTACTATTAGTCTATTGATTATTATTACAAGTCTAATTCAACGTGCGCATCTAAGCCATTTCAATTTCGACATCACTGTCTATGATATTCATCGAATAAGATACATTTTATATATCAAACTTTCATGAACTCACTGGTTGATTTACTAGCGAATCGTCAAGAGACGGTCCTGTGTAAGGGCAGTGCAAGTAAACGGCGATCAGGACGAGGTTTGTTTCGGGAACTTCTGTCGCTACGAAGGGCCATTGGCATGGATTCGCTGAACGATTAAGAGTTTCCATTGCTTGTTTGTTCCGCTATTTTAAATAAATAAAAAATAATTAGTGTTAAATTATTTATTTATTACTGCTTAACCGCAGTCTTACCTAATTGGCATCAGTACTTTTCGTAAAATAACTTTTTCATTTAATGTATTTCTATTTCTAAGGTTATGTTATTGTGTAAAATTCAATAAGGAGACACAAGAACCAGTCGTTTTGGGAACTGCGATAAAAGACGATTACTTCACATAAAGCAATGAATATTACCTGCAATTCATATATCGGTCGTGAGCGATCGCAAGTAGCAACTCGAGTACGGGCAATCAACACTCGTTCGTCAAACAGCTGCTCGTATTTCTCGCGCTCGAAGTCGCGCTGTAAGCGTTTACGGCGCTTTTCCCGCTCTAGCTTTGTATCCCCAATCGCTTTTGCGCCTTTAACCATAATAATCATTTAATTCATTAATTTATACTTCATTGTACAAATGGTTCTATAAAATGCTAACGAAAAAAACGGGATAAACTTCTATTTATATCTGTATGTCTAAAATGTAAAATTGATTTATTTTAAAAGTGTAATTACAGAGTTTCTTTCTGGCTTTGAACTGGTAAATATTAAAGCTGTGTAAAATGACGATTTAAAAGTGCTTCTATAAGAAGTCTTATTGAATAAATAAAAGTTTGAGTTTGAGTTGAGTTTAGAAAAATATCATACTTAAAATACCCGAAATTATATTGTCCGCGTCAAATTGTTGAAAAATAAAAACGGATAAAGCAAGTAAATAAAATGCTACATGGTGAGGGCGGCGAGCGGCTATCAAGTGATTTAAAAAATAAGGAAATCCAACAAGCTTACCAGTCATTAGTAGGCTCATAAAGTATATCATATTCTGCGAAGCATACACAATAATCTTAATAGAACTCCATAGAGAGATAATAATCGATGGTAGTCTCTGAAATAATAGTATTTTATTATAGTTCGTACTAATCTCAAATGTTCAAAATTTCTTTGAAACATAATATCAAATACTGTAAACGCATCAGATAAGGTTAGGGATAGAGTAACGTACATGGACGTAGTCAGAGCACAGCCAGATGGTGGTTTTTAACGGGAATTTTTTTACATAAATTATAATTTAATGTGTGCGGCTATTTACATCTCATTTACCATTTAACTATTGCTTATATTGTTACACTACTCGGGTTATAAGGGTTATTTTATGCACTAAATGTGAGAGGAGAAACAAAATCTTCTATGTACTAAAGGATAAATGATGAAAAATAACACTCGATATTTATTTTCTTTTAGATGAGGCCCATTGGCACTATTACAATACAATTCAGCACTAGATACACTTTGTACATAGAAAGAATTCAGTACTAACTGGAGCAGCTGCCTTCAGTTTTTCATCCTTCGGCGGGAAACAAACTCCCTGGTAATCATGTACCCACCGTACTTTAAAAACGCTTTCATTCAATAGAGCCTTCATAACCACCGGGTGTTCAGTGGCGAGGTGTTTGCGTCTCTCATTTGAATTGGTTTGGTCAGATACGATCCAGCCAGCGTCATCTATGAGCACGCAGCTCCAGTTAATGTGGTCGCATTGCGGCTCGCATTGGGTTTCGTCCTCATGATTACACTGGAGTAAAGACTTACTTATTAGATTGACTAAAAATAAAATATAAAAATATATTCAGCTAACAGATAACTAACAATTTAAAGGCGGAGGATAGGAAGAATCCTTGTTATATAGGTAGGTAGCATTTACTGTTCTGTAAACAATTTTAGAAATACGTAGATACAAAGACCAAACTTACGCTGTGCGTTTTTAGAATTTTGAGGTGATTGGAGTATTATTATACTTGCAAGATTACTATACAAATTTACATTACTATACAATAATTTATAACCATGAATACATTTCTATATACTGCTATTTGCCCCCGCTTCTCCCGGGTAGTTCTATTATTAAGATATTGCCTATCCTATCTTTTAAGTTGGATTAAACTAAAAAAACTACTCACAGTGTGCTTAATTTATAGCGGACAAACAACGCCACACATAATTTCTGCAAATTAAAATTATCTTTTTAAATATAGATAGAGTAGACCATAGGGAAGTACAACATACGTGCGCGTTTGTGACGGATTCCAGAAAATCGTCGAGATGTTTCGGGTGGAAGTGATAGCCAGCCACTCCGATGGTACCTTGTTTAGCAGGATGAGGCACAGTGCGGGCTGCTGTGAACCACTGCCATTGTGGACCTAACTGTTGAACGGTAATTTTTAATACTAATAACGAAATGCTAATGACTCTGTAATGTAAGACTACATGTGAGTAACGAAATTATCCTATGTGATAGATATATTTCTACAACTAAAATAGCTACACACCTGTATCTATGCAATGGGACAAATTGCGTTAAAATCATGAGAAGTTAAATAAGGACTGACTTGACTGCGTTAAGACACACCTAAGTGTTTTTGACTTACCTGCTATTAACTATAACTATACTTATATAAGAACAAAGAAAAACAATTATGTATTTCAAGGACAATTACAAAAATTAAAATATATATAACAAGAAAAGCACGACAAATGTAAAAAGGAATATTACAAAGAAATACAAAAATAAATATCTAAGCTAAGGCTCACAGGCGGTGGCTTCACATCAGTATTCCTCATTTCCCCCACCGGCGGTACCGGCGTATGCACCACAAGCGTATCTGGCGCAGCGGACGCATGCCGGTACCACGCCTCGAGCGGGCCGCGCGCCCACACCCCCCCTTCCACAGGTGCCGCGTGCGAACTCGCCGCGTGGTATACGTGCCAGCGAGTTAAACCGCTCTCTATGTTTCCATTGTATAAATTAATTTCCTACCACCCACTGTACTGTATATTGTTTGTTTTCTTTATTGTACTTAAAGTAACATATAAATTTAACGGGTTGGGCTGTGTGGGTGCACACGGCCGCTGCTTTAACATGAAACGCTTATAGCAGTGAGTTACTTTTAGTGCTAACGATTGAAAGAAAACTAGATTGACTTCGTTTTTAATAGCAGCATGCTACTACTACGCTAAATAATGACACAAAATTCATGGGTGTGCGGTTAATGGTTTTGTAGTTATTAATGTCAAAAACCAATTCGTTACGGTTCGCAAATTCGATAAGGTATCCTGTGAAGTGGACAAATAAACACAATATAATTGATGATATAGCACATATCGCGACCTAATCACTGTGCAATCACCTTATCTATCTTACTCACGTATGGATAGATATTTTTTTTATAAATCAGAACAAGTAATGATTAAAATCCCATATTTATCCTAAGAAGATCAATTTGTTTATTTACATCTAAAGAATAGCAGAAAAATTCATTTCATTTATTTTTGATATTTTCTTGATCAAACTAATTAATGAGAGGATTAAATCTAGAGCATGACCTTATAATGGAATCATATCCTCGAGATAAAAAAAATCAATTACATTGAAAAGAGTTAGTTAAAATCTTATCATACAATTAATAATCGTATCCATATATTTTTCGTGTTATAAATCATGGTTATCAATGTTCGTCATATTTTATCCTCGAGATTATATAATTATCTCAAAGTCGGTACATACATATTATCGTAATATTAAATTAATTAATTTATTACTAAGGAAAAGATGCAAAGGTAAGAAATCGCTGTGTAAAAAATGCCATTTATATTGCGTAAAAATAACGAATCATTACTAAAAAAAAAGAACTGAACAAAAACTCGTTTTTTTTATAGACTATCCTAACTATTGATAAGACCTGATTTAATTCTGGTAGTGACCACTGACCATGAATAAATAAATTTACAATATGGCGGCGGCTAATTTGAACATAGAAGGCGGATTTATTTTTATCCTAACAATTTGGATTTCAAATGAGAGAGAGATAAAAAAAAGACCATTACAATAAAACTGAAAAGTTTACAGACAGTTGTTTGTTTCATAATAATAGTTCTACAACAAATTGTTTGAGAATTAAACATCATAATTTATAAAATACTGGATACACCTAAAAATAAACAAACGAAATAAATGTTGTATCAATCTACGATACCTGAAGCGAAGAAAGCCGTAATGGAACCAAGACGGCACGTAGCGCAGTCCTGCTCTCGGCCCTCGTGTTCGAGTGACCAGCGCCGCGTAATTATCGCCTCGTGACTTAAACGCGCCATAAGTTCTTCATTGCCTTTATGAATAAACTTTAAAATGTATTAAAAACAGTATTTTTATGATTATTATCTTACGTTTTTAAATAGTTTAACAATGAGTGTAGGAACCTGGCGAATTCGCGTCTAAATCCAAGTTGACGCTAATTCTTTATAATCTAATCCATTATAGATTTTACGTTACGAGGGTTCTCCTTACACACACACACGTACATTTTTTTTTAACAATGGATATCTACATGGGATAGTCCTAAAAAAAGGTTCTATCACTAGTAGTACCTAAATATAAATAAACAAAATATGTAATTACACTTTCAACATGTGAATAATACGAGTATAATGTGTGTTGTATCAATAATTTACTTACAATGATAAGTCTTCTCAAACAAAGTAGGCGCTTTATGTGAAAATAAATTCTTCAACTTTTGCATAGCAAAGTTCGGTTCATCTCTGCGACGTCGCAAGAAGTGCAACACTTCTAACTCGCGGGAATCGAAGCGTGGTTCTATGTGCCTGCAATATAACCTGTAAAACAGACTAGTTAGGTATACAACTAATTATAACAAAGTGCCGACTATGTGAAAAGTAAGATAATGAATTTAAATTTCTTTTTATACCCAGTGGTCTCTCAGAATAGAACAAATTGGACCTTTGTAAAATTTGCCCAAGAAATAAATATGTACTTACTACATAAGTAGTATATGCATAAGATTTCTACCAGATTGAAGCAAAAAAAGGCCCGTTTCCTTTTCCTCACCCGTCCTAGTCCATTCCTTCTTTCCAGTCGTTAATCCTTTCCTTTTCCCTTACCCCATAAAAGCGGGGGGCAGCGCATTCACAGAGGTACTACCTTTGGGAATGTTTATGGGCGGTGGTGATCGCTTACCATCAGGCGAACCACCAGCTCAGCTGCCCACTATGACATAAAAAAAAAAGAAATACTTTTAATAGCTACTCACGACGATACAGTTTTCCGAAACGGTGTATTAAAATGTACTCGAATTAACAAATAATATAAAAATATTTAAATATTAAAAATATAAAAAGAAAATAAAGTCTGAATCACACTAATATGATAAATGTGAAAGTTTGTTTGAAAGTTTGTCTTACCAGTCAGGATGTACGGAAAAATCAGTACCAGATAGTACTTTCACAGCTTGTTCTCCCAACTTCTGTGTCAACTGTGCACCAGGCGCCGCATGATATAAGTTGTATGTTGGCAGAGATACAATCAGTGTGTAATGATCGTGAACTCTTTGCCAATGATAATCTCTCATTTCTAACATTACCCGCATTCCGCCATCGTAAATACTTTTAGCATACATCGACCTAAAACCCTTGGCTTTATCGATCACTAATGCTGTGCGGAACTGAAAGAAACCGATGTATTGGATTTATGTTTTGTTACTTTATTGCAGGCACTATATTCATACTTTTATTATATTACGAAATACTTAATTGAAAAAGCAATATTCAACTAAGTATTTCATATAAGGTACCTAATAGTTACCTAGTTCTAAATTATTCTGTTCTAAACCGCTATAATATTATTATTCATGCAAAAGCGATCGGTTTTCCGTCTCTTCTTCTCACCTTATCCACTCACCCAATTGGGATAAAATTGGGTACTAGAAATACTTTGAAACCCGAAAAATTATGTAGAATAATTTTAATCATCGAGATCCTAAGGGAATGGAAACTATATTTTTTCCTTTGTAACTATATCTACTCTTTTTGATTATGCGGGCGAAAAGCGGGTAATTGTATATCCAACTACGATAACCTCTTCGAATAACAAATACCTACGAAAAAAAATCAGTTGAACGTATTACTTTGTAGAACTTACATCGAGCCATTCCTGAGGATAATGTCTAGCGTAGTGGTCGATCGCGGATTGCTCAACATCCAAAAAGTCTACGGTTCTATAACCAGGTCTTAAAATATCGCCGTCGAACTGTAATTATAGTAATAATCAAAGATGTATTCCATCAATTGCTTCACTATGAAATAGAGTCGAACGATCTAATGGTGCCCTTTGATCTATTGAACATTCATATCATTTTCACTTAACAAATAATATTTGTTCCGTTTAATGATTTTAGTTTTTTTACTTTTCGGCTGTTTACAAAAAATATGCTTTGCAAAAATTTTAACAAAACATCAACCATGAAGCGGGATTTTTACCCACGTCAATATATTAATCGATGCTTTAAAGATATAAAAGAAGATCTCAATATAAATGTTTATTAAAGGTTTTCATGATATGACTGTGGTTTATAAGAGTTAATATTTTTAAAGAATTACTTTCGTAGAAGTGGGCGAAGATACACTTGAAAAAAACACGCGAATGACACACATGAATCAACATATAATTACGATGTTATATTTAACGACTATTTATCAGCTAAGAAATAATAATATCCTCTCTTTTAAATGATACGCTGGTTTAAATAGCTCAGATTAAATTTGTCTAAAAAAAATTGCTGAATTTATTGTTTAATAAACACAAAACACAAAAAATTAAAACATGTTATTTTACTATTCTTTACCTATAACCAAACAGGAATTGAATTATAAATACATATTTCGCTACTTACAACTGGTTTCGTACTATTATGGAGAACAACGTTACCGCGGTGATCCAAAAGGCAGAGAGAACCACCTGCGCCTAACTGAGATTATAAAAGAGTTATATATTTTGTAGCCATATACGAAAAATTTAATACAATTACATATAATTATTTTTCTATTACTTAAAAGTTTTCAATCCAGTTCAATGATCATTAGCTATGTCGTGTATAGATAATAATTCTCAGTCTCGCTGGATAAAGCGGCCTGATTACCTTGTTGTCTGTGAAGAAAACTTCTTTTAGTGAAACAGATAAGTAAGGCATTAACCCCATTGATGACAAATTAATGAGTAAGAAAGAAAACTTACCAAGTAATAAGGCAATATAAGTTTTAAATGGTCCAGCGGAATATCGACACCAGCAACACCTAGCAGTCTATTTACAGGGTACTAAAAATAGAAAATAATTATTTTTAACAAAGAACTAAACGGCCTTTATACTGTCAGAATTAAACTAAATTTAAATGGGACACGGCAGGCATCAGAAAAATTTAATATTATAATCATAAAAATCGGTTCATCGGTTAAAAAGTTATCATGTTACAAACCTCATAACTTTCCCGATTTCTTAGAAAGAAATAGAGACAAGTTACAGCCTTATATTTTTTAAGTCAGTTGAAAATAAATAAATTAAACAACGGAACACAGTTAAAGTTTACAATAAAGTTGTGACTTTTATTGATCTTGATTTCAAGGAATAGAATCGCTTGATTTGAGATAGATTTATCAAATGATGACAACATTTCTTAGAAAATAATATCAAAGTTAAAAGACCGCTTTGTTGATTCATGAAACGAAAGCATGATGTAAATAAAATAGTAATCGTTCAGCTATTTTATCGTTCAAATATTGTATCTAAAGTATTTACGAACATAATTAATCAATTATCTATATTTTGAATGTCCTTATTACTACACAAGTAGACAACAGTATCAAGTGTTCGGTCAATGTTCAAAGAAATAATAGTTGTTTATGGAAGATTTTTAATCATACATACCGTTCGTGTAGAGTTTCTTTGCTTTTCCTGTAATCAAATTGATAAAAATCAGTGAGGGATTTTTTATCTGATTTACGACTTAATTTTAATTAAAAATAAATGTGTTGTGAATTGCTATCGTTGCAAGATAAAATATCATACCTAATTTTAAACTTTTTCCACATTATTATTATAATAATTAGTTTTAGTAATACTGAAAACGAAGACGAAATATAAAGACAACATGCAATGTACTTTAAATAATTTAATTATGTAGGTAGGCGTGGGATTAATTTTTTGTCAATAATCTCTAGCCTTTTGTCTGTGAAAAAATGTTCTTATTAATTAAAAACATAGAGCCGATGCGTTTATAGATATTTCTCAATTGATAGGTATATCTTTCAGTTCTACACAGCAAATGAAAAACATTTTCCTCACCTCATCTAACATAATCGTGATGTTCTGAAATAAAAATATTTTCAAATTACATTGTTGTAGGCAGAATATTAAAACTATAACATGAATACATTAATATTGCATTAGTATAGGATTGAACAAATGGTAACCTCAACCGTTGTACTCTCGAAAACAGGCACAGCCACGCTTACTTGTAATCTATAGTTTATATTCTCTCCTTCGAAGTATTGGCCTTTTTTGTCCTGAAATTGAGTAACTTTGTATATTAAACCACCCAAGTGGGATTTTAATATAAAGATTTGTGGAGCGTGAAAACAAAATATCGATATTCTTTTTTCGAAAATAGTGAAGACAAGAGACAGGTAACTTCTGCATACTCACTAAATTGAACATATTCGATTCATTATTGCTAACGTCTTTCAGGAATTTTTCTTTATTCCGTCTCAATTGTTTGTACCGGTATACTTGTTCTGCACTCTCTTTTTGCTCCCAGTGAAATTCTCCACGTCTTGGGTCCTAAAATACATTTTTACATAAAAAAATATTTTAAATAGTTTCTACTGGCGAAGTATTAAAAGAGAATTTATTTTATAGATTTTCAACATCTGCAATAGCTCAAATTATTCTCCCTGCATCGTGGAAAAAATATATATGGTTCTGTTAAATATTTCTACTCATCCTTTGATGATAGCGAATTGCGTTATCAGAATGATTCACATTCGCCAAAATACCTATTGATACACGCCTGCTTGTATGCTACGCCAAATCTAAATTTCCACCCAGCTAGTTATAAATCATTTACCGCTTTAAAGCTTTTGCTCCTTAATGGAAACAAAAATTTAGTAATGTAAACAAAAACCGAGTGAATTACCTCAATATTCGCGTATACATCGCTGTATACTCTAAGGCGTTTTTTTCGCTGCGCTACAAGGGGCCGCTCCAAAACACGCAGGATCTTGATCACTTGCTCTGTGACGTCAGAGTGTGTGATGAATTCCGCGAAGTAACCATCGCGTTCACAACTCACTGCGTCACCGTATAAACGTGTGTAATCGCGTAAGCCGTTTAAATCGTGGAGCCACATTACAAACAGTCTGAAGATTATATATTAAAACTATTATAAGTAGTTTAATACTATCATAAGAAAGCGAGATATAAAACTAATTACTACTAACTGAAAATTTTTTGCTACATATACAAAAAATTTGGTTCACGAATTTCTTAAAAAACCTGTAGATTTTACAGTGTATGCATGTGGATCAGAATTTCCATTGACCATACCTTATTTTGCCTTCAGGGTCAAGTTGACGCATTAAAGTTGTGTAGTTATAATAGAGACTATCAGTGACTAGCACAATAGCTTGTTGGCACGCCTGCGGACGTTTCAGATTTTTCTGTTTCTTTAACAACTGTACAGCGTAGGCTAGAGCATCTCCAATTAATGACTCGTTTACCATTTTTTGTAACTTAAGCGCTGACATCATAGCTG
>NC_052105.1:2608881-2616980 GCF_012273895.1 Zerene cesonia | reverse complement strand
TACAGCGTAGGCTAGAGCATCTCCAATTAATGACTCGTTTACCATTTTTTGTAACTTAAGCGCTGACATCATAGCTGCCGAGTTTACGTGATTTGCCTTTAAAAATATTAATCGATTTAAATTTGTCTCAATTGTTTATAAAATTATACCCAGACAGGATGTGTATGCAAGTATTAGGACTTATAAACCAACTATTTCCTAATTCATTTAACACATATTAAAAACTATATAATATATATTATATACTTACCGGGACAAGCTTCTCATTAAAACAGCTTATAGGCGATTCGACAACCAAATGAAATCGCAATACATTTACTTGATCATCATCTGTTAGGGCGTTAAGAAGGGTAGAAGTGAAAATCTCCGCTAAAAAAATAAGGAAAAATAAGGGCTTAAGTCTCATTGATAGGCGGTTAAGTAAAAATATCTTAAGAAATATAACCAATATACCTATATAGAGATAAGCAATTGCATTTTGAAGCAGATTAATAACATGCACAACTTATTAATCGAATGTACAACTTATAGTTAGTAGGTATAGCACATACGCAGCGCAGAATATATTTTGAAGTAATGCCTTACTAACTGGCGTTCCCAAAAACGAAGGGATTTTTCTTTTTTTGTTTTGTTATCCGGTAACACCGTGGGCACCGTGATACTATATAACTATGTGTATGTTTGATTGAAAATTGTTCCCTTTTTAATATTTGCAATGGTACGTCCTCCTTAGGGAGATTGGTGAAAAGAATTATTCAGGCAATATTATTATTTTGGTATTCAATATATATTCATTCGTAGATAATGTAATAAAAAATTATTCCCCTTGATACTAAATAAGCTTTTGATTTTTTCCCAGCAATTCCAATCTCACCAATAACTTGATTAGATGAATTATCCATAGATCCCGAAGCATCAAGTAGAATGAGCACGTCCCGTGGGGCTCCGCTGGCGCTCACGTACCACGGTCGCAGACGGCAATCATACACGTCTTCAGCCTCCACGTTTAGGTTGTATAAACTCTGCCATAGTGCAGCTTTAATACAAAATATTTGAAGAAAAATTATTTAGGTCAGATTTTAATGAATTCTATTGCTATTATTATTGCAGTTTGAAAACCAATAGATATAAACCGTGCAAGGCGCACTATTTGACGCAAATAACTAATAATCAAGTCTTACCGGGATAATGTCTTAGGAATCCCTTAGCACTGCACATGTACTGAAAATCCAGGGTAGCGTCTTGCGCGTAGTTCTCACGAAACGTTGCTAGTAGACCTTCAGACCAATAAAGATGTTGCTGGACCCGAGGGTCTGCCAATCAATTACAAATAATGTATATTTATCATCATAATCAGAAGAAGAAGAATTTAATAAGAATTTTTGGTTTTATTGAAATGCTTTATAAATAAGATTTTTTACAGAATAGAATTCTTAATTAGACATAGTTTTAATTTCCGTGAAGAAAATAAGCTGTGGATTGTTAATATATGCGATTATTAGGGGAAATGATAATAATGGTGTTGAAAAGATTCTTGATAACCTGAAGATATGCTGACATTAGACAACATTTACAAATTAACCTTTAAAACAAGGCTTATTCATGGTACTGGTACGTGGTATTCATAGTACATTTTTTAAATTAATTATTGTTACCGCAAGCAAATACTTCAGCAACGACATGCACACTGCTCGTCTCCAAGGAAACCCGGGCGTTGAAATGTGAACTGCTTTGTAACTTAATTTTGTTCAAACTTTTACATGATGTCGCCATCTCCCACATGCTTTCAGTTGGCTGCGCCTTTTTTAAAACATCTAAATCCTAAAAAGATCCAGTTTGTTCAACGTCTTTTATAATTGTGAAAAACTTTTCGTATTTATCTACATGATTTTGTTTGAGCTTTGCAAAATTTATTAAAATTTATATATTTTTCACATCGTATGTATATACGATGAATGAATGGATTACGACGTGGGGATCCACAAATGCTATAAAAATCTTTAAACTTAAATATATATATGAAACTGTCGAGCTTGTTTGTAGCTCTGAGTTAGTTCCGTAATAAATTGAACAAGTTCAAATCAAAACGTTCATTAATGAAGGCGCCAAGTAGGCGCTTGATTTCAACAACCAACATCAAAGTAAAGATCGAATCGATAGATAGAATGGTAAACATGGCGCCGTTAATTGAACCGTGTCAACTGAAAAACATTTGCATTGTATAGTTATTAACGTATTTAATAAATTATATTATATTAATGCATTTTTAACAAAAGTTTAAAAACTTCCACAGTTTTTTTTTATATTTAATATCTTAATTGGATCTCAGTTAACTCACCACACTGTGATCAAAAGTGTAATTTAACGGAGCTTGTATTTTATTTTTTAGATTGTAGGCAGATAGCTCCTCAGCCCGCCTCATTATTGCTTCTGCGGCTTTTACTCTTCTATCTAACAGCTCCTCTAATGCTTTCGCGGCTTTCTCTAATATATTGGTTCCATTTCTAAGTTCAATTTTTATATCAGAGAACCCTTTTGTTAAAACATCTCTACGAACAATCTTTCTTTCTATTTCATAAAGGTGCTCATGTACTTCGTGCGCCCATTTTTTGATTCTTAAAATAATATATTATTGTTTTTTGTTAATATATTCATTAAAAGAAAATAAAAAATTACATAAAGAAACCATCTCAAATAATTATTGTTTATTACAGAATATTTATAATATTCCAATTATACTAAGTAACTAAAGCACACAATGTTTTTCATTTAATTTTTTATAATCTAGAGAAATAATAGGGAGGGAATGTTTAGCTTGTTGACTGCACAAAATATTTTCTAATTCTACTTATTGATAAGAATATATAGTTTCTCATTACAATACAATTGAATGGCAAATACAATAAAGTCTAAAACTTACTGTTCACGACTAATTATTCTCGGCATGTCTATCGGTTTTTTTGATATTGTATCCTTCACTTTAATATTGGTCTCATTAGTTATTTTGAATGAAACGTTTTGGTTTTTGGCTCTGCTTTTGTTTAGCAATATGTGACTTTGATGTTCTTCATAAGATTTTCTAATAGCGTCGACATTGTTTTTATTCACACCTTTCGCTTCAACACATGTAATGAGATATAACAACATAAAGAATAAGTTTGAATTCATGTTGAATATTCTTATTGTTATGATCTTTTGTTTATGAGTTCTGGAGTTTGTAGTTACAGTGTGGACGGTTGGAGCGTACTGCGCGCAGTCTCCCAATCACATCTGAAGCTCAGTATGAAGATTGGCACCCGCCCGTCTGGCGTCAAGTCGCCAGTTGCCTCCTACAGCTTATGAGCGTTTAGGGGATGATTTTCTCGTAAATTATACCAATGCTGCTTGCAAATTGCTCTTAAAATGCCGTTTATTGATACTAAAACAGTTTTACTGTTTGTTATTTTTCTATAGAAATGTTGTTTTTAATAAATTTCATTGTACATATTTTACATATCTATACTCTGAGTATATCTGTTTGTATTTTATTACTGTCTATTAATACTAGTGTAGTTTTATGTTATCTGTGTTTTTAATGCCTGGCTGGGAAGGTTCAAGTTAAAAATTAGGAAGGTAAAATAAACACTATTACATAATTTTTTGAATAAATTTGGTGTGTCTCCCAAATGAAATGTTGCTTTATTGGAAATAAGTTAAATTTTAAGAACAAACCACATTATTTTTAATCGTATAAAAATAGTTTCGCGTCTTGCATTTCGCAAAAGAATATTAAATCCTTGACTAATTTAAAGTTTTAGATCTTTGGTGTCGGTACGATTCATACAATAATGGCATAATTAAATATTTCTGTTAGTCAACATAAATAAACACTTAATACTGAAGAGCTTCTTTGATAAAATTCGCTATAAATTATCCCCAATTATATTGTTTGTATCACAAAATCGAAAGGACTAAAACATGAAAGGTATGTATAACCACACAATAATTTAATTTGTGAGTCTGAAAAAGAAGACAATTCTTATCCAATGTATTTTTATTTTATTTTAACATATACGAACCCCGGAGAGTTCCGGAGTTCCATATGTAATAATGTGTTATTAATAAAATTCTGATGTATATTTGTATCCATCTGTAGATCGAAATCTGTGTAATTATTCATTTGATTTTTATATGTAAAGGCTCTAGGTGATGTATAAGTAACATTGAATAAAATGGAGAAAGAAATGCTGATTTATTCAAAATTTTCAAAGCAGTGAAGAATCAGGCAATATTGAAATTCTTTTGACCTCTAATGGCATACATTTAAACTAAAATACTATTAACCCCGTGCGGGCGTAGCCAGTCAACACTCTAGGCTAAATAAATATAAGAGTACGTATGTATAGGAAGTATTAATATTTTTAACTTTCCGTCATTTCGTTCTTAAGTTTTATCAGAACGTGAAAATGGGGAAATAGGGAGGGACCAAGTGATTGCGCGTGAATTGTGAATTTTAAAACACCTGCATAGATGATTACTTTTTATCGACATTCGACAGTGAATACATAGAGAATAAATTTTTATTACTATCATTATAAATCAATCGGTCATTCAACGGATTGGGGATTTACCTAATTATACTACTGATTATATGTTTTATCTGCTTAAGTTTTAAATCTAAGATAATTTGTCTCGCTTGGAAAGTAATTTGTAATAAATTAAAAGATTGCATAGTCGTCATATTAATTATTATTACATAATGTTATTCATAAAAAAATCATAAAGATTAATTGCAAACCTCGACGGCCACATAATATTCTAAGATAGTTTTAGGTAGGTTCGATAGCCCATTGTTATTATTGTTAATTACACGGATAACTAAAATAAGACATCATCACAATCGAAAATTTCTAAGATTTTAAAATTTATTTTATACTAGCTGCGCCCCGCGGTTTCACCCGCATAAGTCCGTATCTCGTAGGATATATATAATATCGGGATAAAAGTTACCTATATGTTATTCCAGTTGTCCAGCTCTCTACGTACCAAATTTCATTGCAATCGGTTCAGTAGTTTTGAATGAAAGTTTTGCGTGAAAGAGCAACAAACACACACACATCCTTACAGACTTTCGCATTTATAATCTTAGTAGGATTAAGTAAACATATCCATTTCGTGGAATTAGCTGTTGCAGGATTTGTAATGCTGGCAGTGGTTGCCGCAGCAGCGTGCATTGAGTGCCCAATGGATGGTACGGAGCTGTATCTTCGTCATGAAGACTGCGACAAGTTCTACCAATGTACCCATGGGCAAAAAGTAGAAAGAAATTGCCCAGATTATCTCCGATTCAATGAAGAACTTTCACTGTGCGATTGGCCACGGAATGTTGACTGCATTGGCAGAAGGATTCCAGTTTATACCACTCCCGAAGATTGATTGATTCGACCCGGCTCACCTACTGCATCTATTCAATTAATAACGTATCTATAAAATTTTATTGTGCATTCATGAGTGCGTTTTATTTTATCGCCTAAGAACCTTTGGTGTACCTGTAACCTGTAGCTGCTACATGGCACTGACGGTGTTATAAATGTACATAAGTAATACAAAAAATGTTGAGGTGCCGCATACAAAGTAAAAAAGTGTTCCTTTTAACATATTGAGTTAGCGAATGTGTTTCCAGTTTAACTAGCATGGAATCAAATATTGTTTGTATACGTTGATATTTTGTATTAGATTTTATCGTATGATATATTATTAGATTTTAGAAAGCTCACTGGATTTAAAAGTCAACAGAATTAAAAGCTCAAATGAACTTATAAAGAGTATATTTATACAGTCGAATTGATACATACCAGTATGTATCTTTTTTTGTATCATTACTTGATATCTCCATGAGTTTTCAACCGATTGACGTGATTCTTCAAAGACACTTATATGAGCTTCACTTGTATGTTTGTATGTAACTTTCACTTGTATCATTGTATGTATGATTCCTTTAGACTCGGTTTTGACCCATTGGAAATGGACAGATTTAATTGAAACTTTAAACACTTATCAAGGATCGGTGACCACACAATAATTTTATAACTTCATCTCATTGTAGTTGATTCTATCATGAAAGCATGTTTTTTTTGTTTTCTTAAACGATATTTTATTGTGTTTGATAGGAAATTATTATATATAGTGAGTGTCTAGTGTAGTACCCACGTACCTTCATCCTCAAGTACTGTCGGTAGTTTTTTGTAGAAAGAAAAATAAGTAACTAGTCCACGAAAAGTAACTTCATTCAGTCTAAAATGCAATGTGGATATGGAAAGAGATATGAAGACATCTTTTTCTCCTGATTTGAATTCAGGAAGGTTTATTTACTTAAATGGTATTATATTAATTATGCTATAGATACACACTTCCATAATATAATGGCATCCGTTATTTTGCAATGGGAAATGTTACCCATTGCCCATAGACAGACCAGCGGTTATTGAGACAGTATCTACGTAGCAACGGGAGCTGAAACTCAAAAATAAATCTAGACCGTCATTGGTGATCCTGGTGCGTTCAATAGGAGATCCCAGGATCCCTGCTATTGTGCTTTGAGTTTGGCCGCCGAGGAGGTTTTAGTGGGTAGAAATCCCTCATGTTCTACTTTTCCCCCAAAGCTAGAGCATCTTTGGAAGATTTCCTCCTCGTTAAAAAAAAAAGATCGTCATTGGTATTTAAAAGATAATTTAAAATTCTAGTGAAATAACCACTCTTAGTTTTACACATTTTTTTCATGTTATTCAAGAACAGTTATTTATTGTAGGTGACACAAATAACTGTAGGAAACCCTAGGGTAAAAGACAACATAAGTATGGCATACTATCTATTGAATAAACTTTGAAACATTAAAGTTAAGTATAGCGTCGCCTTAAAAAAGTTTAAATCTCCAAAGTAATTATTTTGTAATAACATTCCTTTTAAAACTTAGCTATAGAATGTGCTAAAACAGTTACATTTTAAACCGATTTTAATTTAAATAATACAGTTATAAAAATAAACATTAACTTTGACTTTTGTATATTTTGTCTACCGAAGTGTTATGATTATGTATATTATTAATTAATTAATTTGGATATAATGTTTAAAGTTTAAAATATTTTGAAATAATCACACTAATATTATAAACGTAAAAGTTTATTTGCTTGGATGTTTGTCGGTCAATCACGCTGAAACTACTGTACGGATTTTTATGGAATTTGGTGTACAAACAGTATGAACTGACAGGGTGATAAGAAACTTTTTTTGCCGATTATTTCCCAATCCTTGGGGTAACTTCATATTGTGTGACGTGGAGCTAATGAAATTTGTATGCCCTTTGTGACTTATGTGTTTATCGTATTGTAATATGTTTATTAATACGAGTAGGTATGCCTTGCATTCATGGGTCATAAGAGCTACCCAATGAATTAAAAAATTATTAAAACAATATCATAAAAAGAGTTTTTTATTAAATTTCTTGTTGATTCATCACGTTAAAAAGCAACAGAGAAAATCCGATGGTAAGTAGTTAAAGTAAATACAAGCCATAAATATGACGTCGCTCATTGTATGTATTTCCATACAACGAAAATCGCAAGGGATTCATAAATGAAAATAAAAATATGTAATGTAAATTTATTAAAAATATAAAGAGATAATAATACACAAATTACATTTTACAAAACATTTTTTTTTTAAATATAAAGCTTATAATTACTTAAACATTCAATGCCCCTGTTGATTTGAGCAACGTTTCTATGAAGTGTGGATTGTCAGAATAGATGTTGTTTGTTGTAATTCTTATAAATTAAGATTAATTTATAGATTATTTAATGTGGAATCACTCTATCTCCACATTTGACGTTGTGTGGCCAGTCACAATATTCTTTGTGAGGATTGTATAAAAGTGATTCAGGACATATCTGAGTAACTGGTACACCATGATCGCATGTGTAAAATTGATTACAGATTTCGTGAGCAATCAAGACACCCTCCGAACCAATTCTCTGGCATATAGATGGGGCTTCACTGGGATTGCAATTGCAGCTCCCGTTGTCATTATTGTCATTTCCACCATTGTCGTTTCCGCCACTGTT
>NC_052105.1:2585460-2607881 GCF_012273895.1 Zerene cesonia | reverse complement strand
ACAATTTTTATGCGCAATCAATACTCCATCCGAGCCTTCTTTAGCGCAGATTGATGGAGCTTCACCGGGTTTGCAGTTACAATTAGTATCGCTCTCTTTATCGGGCACTTGCCTATTACCACAACTAACTTTTTCCGCCCAATCGCATTGCTCTGTATATTGATTGTATAGTTGGTTTGAAGGACAATACACTGTTAGAGGTTTCCCATTCTCACATTTATAATAGGCGTTACATTTCTCATGTGCAATAAGGACACCATCTGAATGGTCACGCTCACATATTTTTGGAGCTTCTGAAGGATCACAATTAGAGCCAGTATCACCGTCTTCCGGTTCAGGAATATGTCTATCGCTACAATCAACATTATACTGATAGTCACACTGTTGTTTCTCTACACTGAAGTAGAGATCGTGTGCACACTTATGTTCAACTAGGTCTCCATGAAAGCATTGGTAGAACATATTACAATTTGGATGGGGGTATAGCTGCTCAATTCTGTAGTCCACGGGACAGCCATTCTCGTTACGCTGTATATTTTTTCCCAAGACCGCCGAAATTGCGCATGCCACAAATATGGCTGCGACTGAAATAAAAAAAAACGAACTTGATCAGTAATTTATATTTAATATTTAATATTGAGCTCATAGTTAATTAATCTCAACGTATTTTTCTTTATTTTAATTAGTGATATAGCATTATTAAATAAATAATAACAAAAGTGCTTAATCAAAAGTGAAAATAAACCATTAAAATGTTACTGGATATGAAATATATTTGGTTGTACGCAACACAAAATAACTTGACACTTATTTTAAAACTTCAAGTACAATTTATCACTCCACTTCAAATTAATGTATTGATATTAATAAATTCTTTGTTCATAGGATATTTTAAATTTGATTGACTTTATTTTCTCAATGAGAATTAAATTAAGTTAAATTAAATATTTAAGAATACGCAGCTCGCACACTTTTTAACGTACCATTCATAATTAGTAAGGAAAGATTCAAGCACTCAAAAGTCACAATGCGCTCTCACTTGCTACTCAAAAACAAATTGTTAATTAATTAAAGCATCTTGTATTTATAGAACAAGATAATCGGAACATTTGATGTGACATCAACTTTTATCGTCACTTTTGCAATCTGATTTACAATCGCTTAATAAATATGTGTTGATAAAAAGTTTAGTCGTATGATGATTGACAACAGATATATAATTAATGCACATAATATGCATTTTTCAAAATTATTTTAACTCATATTAATTTACACCTTATTATACCGTTTTGAAAAAGTAAAAAATAGAGCCGGAAAGTCGGAAGTAGATGTACTTAAAGCATATGTTATGGACCATTTTCTACTCGATTTTGTTTTTTACAAAGATTGTTTGATGACGTTTATTTTTTTTTTTAATAAAAATGGTATACGTACCTTATACATACGTAGAAAGTCGTCTTCTCGTTCTCCTTAAAGCGTTATACCTTTTCCGAATTTTATTTAAATATAAAAATGTACCTTTCTTTTAGTTTCATTATTCAGTTTATTTAATAAATTCTTGATTGTCTATGCATGGTGAATTGTTGAAATTATGTCATATTTCATGAAATATCTTGTTGAACGATGATTTATCCAGAAATATCATATTATTGCGCCGTCATTCCGCTTAAATTATTATTTGTTAATGCGCTTATTATTTTATTTTTTTATATATTGAAGTATTTATCGCCTGTATGTTTGTACTCTTTTAGACTAGATTTTGACCCACTTTAAACGAACAGAAAACGGAAACTTTGTTCACTTATCAAGGATCGGTGACAATATAATAATTTAATGAATTTATGTTATTATCCTGATTAGTATCGCCATTATTAAATAATTTTCTTACGCTTACTCTTTATAATTATGTGTAGTAAACACGAGCTTAGGTAAAAAAGAAAATGTTATAATATACCATTGTATTAAATAATACGATTGATCTTAGTATTCTTTCCAATCGTTCCATAATTTTGATACTTTACTATGAAGTTACCACAGGTAACATTACTAGTATAGTATTATGTTATCTATGATAAAACTATACCGTCGTAACCAAGCTAGTTAAAAATTAAGATATATATATTAGTTCCTGTCTAATAACCACGTCATTCGAACATAAAATTAAACTTTGTCTACGATACTTTTAATGTGCGCTCTTGTAGTAATTGATTTTATATTATGTCCGCCTAAAACACAAGAAAAATTAAAAATGTTTTCTGAGACTAAAAATCTATAAGAACGAAGGCTCTTTGTTGATTATTGTGAATGTATATTTTAAAATTATTCAGTTTCTGTCTGAAATTATTGAAATCTGAAATTTTGTACTTTACTGGTGGTAACGGTGATGGTAAGCGATTACCACTGCTACGAACATTTGCAGAAGTAGTTCATAGTAGTTAGTAGTGGCTTCTGTGAATGCGCTGCCCGCTTTTAAAGGGTGAGGGATAAGGAAACAGTTGACGTCTTCAAAGATGAAAGGTACTGGGAAGATTGACAAAAAGGAAACTCCGGGTCCTTCACTCACCGTACGAAACACAGTAGTATACAGAAGTATAATAAAACCGGCGTAAACAAAACCGGCGTAAAATAGAAATTTTACGCCGGTTTTGTGTAGTGCGAGATGGCCCAATTCGTGCCGAAGCGTACTCAGCTCCCCCATAACATTAAATTTGCAGTTCGACCGAGTGGTTCTCGTATCAGATTATTCCGCCTACAAAGGTTCTATGATTTCTTATGCCTACTACGTCGAATATTGACAAAAAATCACATCATTGACCACACAGTCTTAATTTTATTATCCGGGTTTCGTATTTTACCTCTGACACACAAACACTTTGTAGTTAAACCAACCTTAAGTTTTTGAGTAATTTCTAACATAACTAAGAAAAGTGGGTCTTTATTGCATTTGTTTTATTATACCATATAACTCATAAACGATACTCCTACACCTGTGAATACTGGGTGTCGCTCATTTACTAAATGGTAAATCCTTGCTAATGAATATAGACTTTACATATATTTTTGCCATATGAGAGATTAAAGATTTGTGAACGTTTTACAAGGATTATGAAAGGATTGATCTATTAGTATTGGCAATTTATTATTAGATAATATTAATTTTAATTTAATACTTATCTGGCCACAGTGATCTGAAGTCAGTAAAATTATTTTTTTTAAACAGTAACATTTACAGTGTGTATTATTAATACTTGTTGCGGTAGGTGTAATTCGTGTGGGTTCATTAAAAAGTTTATACTAGTTATATGTGGGAGTCCAGCATGCTGCGTTACGAAATGGGCCAGCTCGCACCGTGGAAGTACCACATCCCCGAAGAAGACCGGCGTGGAATAGTAGCTCGCTACTGCTTTTCATACGGCGAGTGGGAGGGCCGGAGGCCATATACTTACCCTTCCCTGTCCTTTCCCTTAACCCTCTAGTCAATCCTTTCTTAATCCCGTTCGATTTAATGTCGGCAATCCAAATTTAGAGGTGTAAGGCTGCAATCACGCCTCTCCCAATATTCATGAGAAGTGGTAGCGCTTACCATCAGGCAACCCACCAGCTCCATGGCTGGCGATGACATGAAAAAAAAAGGAATTTATAGGGGGTTCGAGAACGATCGAGTATGGAAGAAATAAATAGATTTTTAAAGTATATCTCTACATAACTCACATCACCACTGCTCGCAACGGTAAAGGAAAACATTGTGATCTGTACAACCCACACATGGCCAGTGTGGTGGATTAAGGCCTGAACTCTCATAGAAGGCCTGAGTCCATGCATTGGGAGCATATATGGCCTGAAAATTATGAAATAAATTAAATGAATTGCTAATTCTTGTTTTGCTTTTGTTTGGGTAACTAAGTCAATATTGAAATCGCCACATTATTTATGTGGTGATTTCAATATTGACTTAGTTTTATATTATACACCTTATTATACGTTACCACATAAACTTTTTTTATATTTCTTCCATGACTGTCTCAAAATGCATATACGTCTAAAAACGCATGCGATAATGCAACGCTTCAGCTCAACATAGGACATTGCGTTCTAGAGTCTCACAATATCAGTTCGTTGTTTGCATTTTATGTTACCATGTCTAATAATAATAGAACATAGTAGCATATTTCCAACAGTATATACTTTTCAATTTATAATTTACAATATTTACAACCGAAATTGTTTCTGTTCATCTATAGACTAGATAGATAGGTTTATTCTATGGACCCATGGGAGTTTTCTTTGATGTTTTTTTTTGATATGCTTTATTTGATACACAAATTGTTTAAGGTGTAAAATCACAATGTTATGCCCGTTAAATTTAAAAGTTTTATACAGTTTAGTCTCGTAAATATTTTACTATTGACAGACTGGCTGGAATATATATTTATTGTACTGCTGTTTATTTTTGCAAAACTTTATAGTGTAGGTATTATTAAAAAAGATTAGGTTGGCAGCCCTGTCACGGAAATTTCTATGAATTTAATGCGCTTTGAAGTGTTTTTCTGAGAACCATATTGCAACTATATCACTAGATAATGAATTATAAACAAAAAAATACTTTTTAGATAACGATCTATCAAATTATCAATGTATTTGTAGGAATATGCATACATTTGATTGATATCCACATTATTTATTCTCAAAAGGTATGCAACCAACCGCTTATCATACTTCAGTAGATATAAATTTCAGGGTTGCATTATTCGCATGCAAGTATATATTTCATTGTTATTGGATTTTGTAATTTTCATTCATATTATTAATATATACGTATGGGCTACATTTTGGGTCCCGGCCTAAGTATCATAAATTAAAGTAAAACTGATAGCATTTCATTTCCTTATACAATTTTATAGATGCACAATATTTCCGATAGCAAACCCCATGTAGCTTTTAAGTACAAATGGGATCGATGAAAACTTTTGGCACTTTTATTTCTGATGGTGAATGAAAATGGTGATGAAATATTTCCATTTCTATTTTTTTTAACGTCTATTTTAACTGGATTTTAAATACAAATATTTATCTTTGTCTGTAAAAAACATTTAATATTAACAATGTATAGGTAGGTAAGTTTTAATTTCGGCCTAGTAGTTTTTGTTTAAAAATGTATTTCTGTAATACACATATATTTTCATGTAATAGCTGGTAACAGAACTAATGGTTCGCCTAATGCTAAGCCATCACCACCGTCAATGAATATTTGCAGAGATAGGGCTACTGCAAATACGTTACCCACTTTTAAGGGTAGTATTGACAGTGGCATGTTACTATTTCACGTCGATCTTCTGTGCGTTTGCTCGGGGCGAGCTGACGCAACTAGTGCCGAAGCTTAGTAACATACATATAAAATAGAAATGTTTCCAATTTATAATATCAGTTTAGTTAATGCTAATGTACCGCGGTTCAATCCTATCCTATCCTACTAATATTATAAATGCGAAAGTTTGTGAGGATGGATGATTGTGTATGTATATGTTTGGTACTCTTTCACACAAAAACTAATGAACTGATTGCAATAAAATTTGGTACGTATATAGCTGGACAACTAGAATAACACATAGGTAACTTTTTATCCAGGTATTTTTACGGGATACAGACTTATGCAGGTGAAACCGCGCGGCGCTAGCAATATTGTAAACGCGAAAGTTGGCATGAATGTATGGATGTTTGTTACTCTTTCACGCAAAAACCTCCGTTGGGATCTGTTTGAAATTTGCTATAGATATAGATTATAGTCGGAAATACACAGGCTTTATTATAGCCGGGTACCACGCGAGTGAAGCCGCAGGTTGCAGCTAGTAGGTAATAATAATAACAGTGATCATTCAGATTCAGTTATGCGTTGGTAAGTATATATAATTAGTTTTACATCAAGTTTAGTCCTTGTTAAGGATACTGATTTCGCAGATATGATAGTACAGCATGAGATCATGAGAGTGATACTTAGAATAAAACGTCACTCAACCTTAAGTTGCAATTCATTAACTGAAATATCGATCAACTTCGAATTTTTCAATTAAAACTAATTTAGACCACAAGGCAGTCTTAAATATTCAGAAATACTTTTCGTGGTTCTAAGTACGCAATAAAAAGAGCAAAAATTCTCATCATTGAAGCCCAATATTTTGATTCATAGATTCTTTTTTTTATATCATAGCGGGCAAATGAGCTGGTGGTTCGCTTGATAGTAATCGATCACCACCTCACATGAACATTCGTAGAGGTAGTGCCTCTTCGAATGCGCTGTCCGCTTTTTACAAACTTTTGCATTTATAATATTAGTAGGATAAATTGAAATAAATAGATATGAGAGTGTTAATTATTGTCCTCGTTATCAGTTAATTACCTCGCAGTCGGTTAAAGGTGGTTGTTGATTCTAACTTCTAAAGTATTATTGACATATATAAAAACCGTGGGATAGTGTTTTCAACATAATAGCAAAGCAATCTTATTATAATTTGGTTTGGGCCATGAAAATAGTCCAGCTCTTATTCAAATCTGGCTAATGGTATTAAGTGTTAAAATTAGCCCACACTTGGCCAGCGTGGTGAATTATGGCTTGAACCCTCATAGGAGGTCCGTGTCCCAACAGTGGGAACATATAGAACATGATAAGGACAGGATAGGGAACGTGATAGAAGAGAATTTTGTTTTTTTTTTATTACGTAATATATACAATATTTATTATATGTTTAAAATACACAACTATATACTGATATTGTTTCGAAAAAAAACAGTGTATTTATATATATTCAGTTTTACTGAAGTTTTCAGTTGAAGGGACCAGGTGAGAAAAAATACTGATTTCTAATGTGGCATACAAACTAATTGAACAGATCATTCAGATAAAGGAGTAAACTGTATAGCTACTGGTGGTCAATTTGAACAACATGTGTAAAATTAAATTTTATAGAACTGTAATATATTAAAAGTGGTGTTTTCTTTCATTATAAAATCCCAGTTACTAAATCAATATTTTAGGTTAATTTCAAGGAACACAAAGAGAATAGCGAACTTGAATGTGTAAATAACTATGATATAAATTGCTACCGGAATGTTTGTAGTTTCCTCACATAGGTACCTACTTAACAACGTTGAAAATCAAATTGATTAATCAACTCAGTGACGAAGAACAGCTACAAGGTAATTTATATGTACAATACATGTATAATCAATTTAATTGTTTCTTATCTTTATCGTTTTGTTCTTTGTAATGATGATATGATATTTTTTTAGGAACTTGGTTAATGCTAGTAGGTATTCTTTTAAAATCTGTAACAGTAACCGAATTCAAATTTTATTATATCATAAGCATTTTTTAAAAAGGATCTAGTTTATTTTAAATAGTAAATCGATACCCTTAGAATTAAAGTCGTTATTGTTCATGGTTAGGATTTATTTAATTGTATTTACTGTAGAGAATATTGTCCCTACTAATATTATAAATGCGAAAGTAACTCTGCCTGTCTGTTACACTTTCACACCTAAACCATTGAACGGATTTCAATGAAATTTGGTATTAAGATAGAACTTAACTTGGGAAGAACACCTTATATCGCGAAAAAAAGGGTACAAGGTTGAAATAAGCCGATGAAAGTTTATATGAAAGTTCGTTATTGTCAAATCAGTTTTGATGAAATTTTTTATGCAGACAGAGCTGAACTTGGGAAAGAAGGTTCGGTTTTAGGTCTAAACCTTGCGATATAACCGAATTACAAACGGGCGAAGCCGCTTGCAGAAAGCTATATATAGATAAAATTTTATTTCCCCAGTAAGTCGATGTGTGATTTAATTTCATATCGTTTATATTTATATGTATTTATTAAGACGCTCGAGAAAACTTGTTTGTTTGTTTGTTTAAAAAGTGAGGGATTTTATTTTTTCATAACTCCAGTACGGGTTTCAAATGAATATGTACTTACGCTCTGTCAAATTACAAATTCAAAATGGTTGAGGGCAAAAAACTGGGACGAGATATTTTTAATTTTTATTTCATTTTATCTCTTACGACTTGAGTTTGTTTATTTAACATTTTCCTACTCTTTTCTATTCATAATATTGCTCTTGATCTCGCCTGATGGTAAGTTGAGATGTGATCTCAGATGGAGCGCCCTTCCCAAGAAGGTACCTGTTCACTCTTTTCATGAAGACCTCCAGATTGTACTCGTCGGGGAACACAGACTCAGGAAGCACGTTTCAATCTTTTGCGGTTCGAATATAGAATGTGGAGTCGAACCGTTTAGACCGTGTACATGGAACTTTCACCAAATAGTGGTGCAGTCTGTGCGCCTCGACAACTGATGAAAAAATGGGAATAGCGGAATCTAGTTGTGTAATTCCGCAGCGCATTCTCCAAAGTGTATCCCATAATAGACCGATAGACTAGCCACTCTACAGTAATGATCGAGGCTCTGGAGTCTTTTGCCCACGAGATCATCGTCGATAATGAGTTTCTTGGCACGCCTCTCCAGCTGAACCAACCCAGCAGTGAGAGCAGTATTCCGAGTACGAACTCATAAAATTATTGCATTGTCATCGAACCTAAGGTAAGTGAACAAAGTTTGAATTAAATCTGTTTGTTTGAAGTTACATACAAAAATTGTCTCGTCTATTTTCTCCTCCACTATTAGATCAATTTAAAAGACATGTTATAAAGAGAATAAGATATATATAAAAGAATACGGCATATTTACTATGCCTCTATGTTTTCCTTATTCAGTAATAGTTGTGTTTGCACAACAAGCCTCTGTTGTTGGTTGACTTTTAGACCATTTTGAGTACCTTTAGAGGGGTTCTAGTGCTTATATTGATAAAGTATCGTTAAAAGGAAAAATTAGAGACAGAGGATCATTTATTCATCAGTATTAGAACAGAAAACAAAACAATTTTACAATAATATTTTGTGATGTGAAACCTTATAAGGTAACAACGCTCACAGTCGCATAATCGCCGTTTGTTATTCGCAAGAAAGACAAAAGATGTGCCTACATAAACCGGTTCTGTTACCGGGTGGTTAAATGTGGGGTTCGAGCACGTTTCAGTATGAACTGGGCGAGCTCGCACCGGGGAAGTACCGCACCACTAAAGAAAACCGGCCTGAAATAGTAGCATGCTGTATTTCGTACGGTAAGTTGGGGAGCCGGAGGCCCGTTTCCTTTTCCTCATCCTTCCAAGTCCAATCCTTCATTCCTTTTCAATTCTTTTCATATCCCCTACCCCTTAAAATAGGCAGCGCATTCATCGCAGGCAGACCATCAGGCGTAACCAGCTAAGTTTCCCGAGATGACATATAAAAAACAAGGAGAAACAGACGACGGCATTTGTATGGAGAAAATACCCACCGCTATTTCTCCTAATAATCATATCTACTAATACTAATATACTAATACTAATACACTAATACTAATTTACTTCATCAGCTTCAGTAAACTCAAAGTCATCACGTTGAATAAATAAATCGAATTTAAACTTATTAAATATCTTTAATGTTTACCAAGTTTATCGCCTGAATCCTTATATTGCTGCAATCTTGATAGTCGATAATGACGGCATTTGGTAAAATTTCAATCAATACATTAATAAAATTGATATAAAGTGATAAAACGTCATTTTTATTTACTAGCGGTCCGCCCCGGTTTCGCCCATAGTACACATATAGCCTATAGCCATCCTCAATAAATGGGCTATCTAACATAAATAATAATTTTTCAAATCGGACCAGTAGTCCCTGAGATTAGTGCGTTCAAACAAACAAACATAGAAACTCTTCAGCTTTATAATATTAGTATATAGATACTGTATAAATGCTTAATATATTTTATGCAGGTAAATATATCAGCCTAGTAAATAAGTTAGTATATAAATGGAAATAATTTCTAAAAAAAATCAATTTTATTTTAGATCATTACATAATATAAATAAATATAAGGAAACAAAATCCAATTTATCAACATTTTATAAAGAGGATGTAATTACAGATGTAAAAAAAGATGTTCACTAAATTGATTATGATAAAAAAATTTGCATAAAGAATTTGCACTGTCACTCGTCAATTCTTGGTAATACTAGCTTTCCGCCCGCGATTGTGTATTGCGAATGTCATTCTAGAATTTATTTTACCAACCCATTTGGAAACCCCTATTTAATTTTTCAAAATATTTTTTATCCCCAAAATATAGTATGGATAGCCTCCCCAAAAATTATTTATTTCAAATTAAATGTTGCCTATAAATTGAATCCAATATAATTTTCTCAAAATCTGCCCTGTGGTTTTTAATTGATCCAAACACGAACAGACAAACAGAAAAAATACTACTTTGGTTTTGAGGTCTAGGTATGGATGCTATGGATGAATATTGAATAGCAACCATAGTTTAAAAAAAAGATATGAACATAAATGGTGATTTTATTTTATGTAAGAATATTTATTGCATCGTATTAAATGCGGGAAAGTCCCCGAATAGCCTAAGATATTGAACACAAAAATTTTATAATTAAAAATAAACAGAAGAAAATAATCAAAATCATTTAACCAAGAGCCTTGCTCTTACAATGAACAGCTGATTGATGGAAACTATGATTTGTTTGCGGACGGATGGAGGTCATTTTTATCGGTTCAAGGGCGTTTGAGAATAAATATCTGGATTTTTTTACTAACACGGTTTTATTATGTGTTTTCGATTATTATTTGTTTGTTTATTAATTCGTGTATATGGAAAATGTATGTGTGTTTGATTCAGTTCATGTCATTGATGTGAAACCGTTTTAATTATTATTATACTTAATATTAAATTATTATAAATACCTGCATGCTAAAATTAAAATATGTATATATTAAAATGTTTTGGTTCAGACTTCGGAATTTAAATAACTACCTAAGACTTAAAATATATACTTATAGCAGTTATTAATTAAGAAGCTAAAAAAGCTAAAACGATGAAAATCCATGGAATGTTTGCAATAATGATCCACCAAAGTCCAAATATTTCTTACCGTAATTATTCATTATCATGAATGATGTGTGATATAATTAAAATAACGTGGTTTGCAGTGAAAAAACAAAACTGTTTCTGTTTGTTGGAGAAGAATATCAACTGGAATAAAGTTATGGACTAACTTAAGGTCCTGATATGATGTATACTATATTCACATTCGAGATTTCTGAATTATTGTGATAATGATTGAATATATCTCGTTTTGTTGAGGTTGCTTGCTTAATGGTTGTTTTTGCTTACTTTTCAGAATGTGACTAAATTATTTAGCCAAGAACTTACTCTACTTTGATCTGGTTAGTTACTGAATCCCAACCGTGGTAAAATAAATGATGTATAAAATATAATTGATTTTTTTTCATATAATGCACCTTCAACATTGTAATAGCAATTTTTGTGTACTGAAAATGTTCACATATTTTTATGCATTGCGCTGAATGGAAATGTAGTGTACTTGGTTTTTCAGGATATGAGACTTTACCTTCTTTACCTTTTTATTAAGGAATTACTGAGGAATTATTAAGGAAACGCAGGAGTAACAGTAATCCGTGCTATGTCATGTTATTTAGTTTACTGTTATTAACCAAATTATTAGAGATAAATATACAATGTGGGTAATTGCTAATAATTTTTAAAAGGCTTTTTCTAAATTAAAATGTGTGATCAGAATAATCATATATGATATAATTCACGTTCCTATTAATTACGATAATTTATGTTAAGTGTAAAATAGATTTTATTACCATATTTGTAGGTAAATGCTTCACAGAGGTTTTGGCGCGAAAGTTACGTAAAACGAAACGTGGGCGCCAACACGTCAGCTGCTGCTACCGTCAGAGTGAGGCGCGGTGCGGAGGAAGCGACCCGACGTCATGGGCTGACGTCAGGCGCGCTCATGGCCGGCTCTCGTGCCAGTGATAAACGCACCTTGGCCACGAGTCCGTGTCAGACATGCTGCGCGCTTGAATTACCGCTGAAATTCCACAGCTGCCTAATGCATCTTTGCCTGTCACCAAAACAATACAAGTGAGCTTTTGTGCAAGGAATGTTATCGTGATCGGTGCTCGTCAGAGATTTAACATGACCTCGATGGCCTGTTACAGATGTCAGCCGTCACCGCACGAGGAGCGGCGGTTTTATCACATTTTAGAAAATGACTGAAGGTCCCCGACAGCAACATGAGAAGCCGGTGAGTGTTCGTCGCATAATAAATATTGCGTGGTGATTCGCGCTTCCCGAGAGTGTGCAAGTGACGCGGTTGTGCATGATGTGATTTGGAAAACACATAGCGATGATACACAACGCCTAAATGTACATTTATATTTACATTTTCCTTGTCAATATCATTCATTGTCGATATACACAGATAATCAAGGCGAAGGATGACGCCCATTTAACTAAACAATTTGTTGATATGGGAAATGAACGCACTCAACCGCATACCAAATATAACTGGTTCCGATACGAAATGTTTTATCAAACACCAACTAAATACTTATGTAGCTAAGAACACTTCCTCGTCATTAGGATTAAAAACTTATCGTTATTGATTATATTCTTATATATACATATAATATCTTATGCTATTACTTATCATAGTATTATGAATGGCCAAAACTATTTTATTGGATAAAATAATAAATGTTTACATATGTACCCAAAACATATATTCCCATACAACTATAAGCAATTACACATTATTTGAATTTTTTATTGATAAATTGTGTTGAGTCATGAAAAATCACATGTATCATTTCATTCCATTATTATTAAAGGAACAATGTGCACTTAAATGTTTTTCTTCAGGGATATAATGTATCGTTGAACTCATTATGCACGACCCCGAGAGCATTCCTCCGTATCTCCGTAGAATATTTATAATACAGTTAATTATCACAATTTAAATATAAAGAACAACTTGGGTTCGCAAGCAAATACTTGGAGAGCTTCATTTGGATTTTGTCATCAAGTGAAAGACAATTTAATAGGCTTTTATATTCCTGGTAAAGATTTTTTGATCAACATTGTTAACGATAGGCGACATCTATTCAACATGCGTTATCAACTGCAGTGTGCAACACGGAGTGCTGCCTACAACTTAACAAATGATTATCATGAATACAGGGATGACAATAAGAAATTAGTGTGATTTTTGAGTGCTTATCTAATAAATCAGCAGGTATCCTAACTTATCATAATTTTCAAATATTTAAAAAGTATTTTAATTCTATAAAAAAAACTACAATTAAAAATCTGATAATTTTAAATCGAAAAATGAATTTTCGGAATAAGAGTGCTGTGAACTATTTCATTGAAGTTTTAAAAGAGGTCATCGAATTCGAAAAGTCTTAAAGTATAACCGTAAAATCTCAAATACAATAACATGTCTCCAAACCCCTAAGAGCACGAATAAAATACAATATTGGTCATGTGATTGTTACAAAACAAGTGCATAATGAAAAGAATCGGAAATCCTTAACGAGAGCATAAAGTTATCCAAAAAATTTGCAGACAATCATCGCATACTAGACTAAAAGATTTATAAATAAATTTCGTATTTTCATAAAATTTCATTAATTCTGCTCAGTAGTAGCTACATCATAACATTTCAATGTGAACAATCTTTGTTTACTACAGCTCTGTTTTATCAGCAGTTAAATGTCTAACATGACTGCGCTCAAGAGGAAAAAATGTCAACAAAAACTATGAAGAGGCCATAAAATGATCATGATTGTCAATCTACGTTTACAGAATTACAAGTACTACATTTTACATTTATTAATATCATAATGTACACAATAATGGAGACGTGATCTCTCCAAAACTTTTTACCGCTGCTTTGGAAGATGCTTTTAAACTCTTGGAATGGAAAGGACTTGGCATCAATATTAATGGCGAGTACATCTCTCATCTTCGATTTGCCGACGACATTGTAGTCATGGCAGAATCCCTGGAAGACCTTAATATAATGCTCGATGACCTCTACAGTGTTTCTCAACAAGTGGGCCTTAGCATAAACATGGACAAGACAAAAATCATGTCGAATGACCATGTTGTGCCCACTCCAGTCTCTGTTGGAAACTCTATTCTCGAAGTTGTTGACGAATATGTCTACCTAGGACAAACCGTTCAATTAGAAAGAGGTCAATCGTCGAATCCGACTATATAGCCCGTAGAACCGATGGCCGTTGGGGCAAAAAGGTTCTGGAATGGAGACCACGTACTGGCCGACGAAGCGTGGGACGTCCACCCACGAGATGGACAGATGACCTGGTCCGAGTGGCGGGGAGCCGCTGGATGCAGGCCGCCAGTGACCGATCGAGGTGGAAATCCATGAGGGAGGCCTTTGTCCAGCAGTGGACGTCCCATGGCTGAAACGACGACACAATAATAGTTCGTTTACGGTTTAAGTATCTGTACCATGTCGATCCTAATCAGGATAACTATAAACTACCGATGGTGTACCAAGTTCGAATTAAATCTGTCCATTTAAAATAGGTCATAATCGTGTATAAGGGAGTCGGTTATAGAAAAAACGTGCAAGCGAAGCGTTTTTAATAAAATTTATCAGGTTACAATGTAAGATTATTTTTTAAGGCAAAGCACCCAATAAAAACTTTACTCTGTTTGTTTATGTGTATCTCAATGTATCACGTCAAAACTACTAAATAGATTTGCATGAAACTTGGTTTACTTTAAGTTTCCGATTTTATGCTTGAAGGAGGTAAAAGTCAAAATATGTGCTTACATTGTCGCAACCCAATAACATAAGTTTTGTATACAGAACATTAATGTTATGATTTTTTTAATAAGAATGATGGCGCTGAAAATATTGTAATACAAAGATATCAAGGTCATCTGCTTTTTAACATGTCTGTGTTAACTCACAACCCATAATTCTTAACTATTTTTTCACAACAGATAATAAAGCTTGAGCACATTAACTCACCAAGAATTTCCAATATTTCAAACTGAGTGTAAATTTTAGGGACGTTTATTTCGAAAGTATTATTTTTTTTTTTATCCGAACCGAGGCGGGATGTTGTTAAGACACAAATAGGTTTTCACGCTTCGATTAATAATTTAGTAAAATTAAAAAAAATATACTAATTTAATTAAAAAAATATGCTATAGGAACACCGGAAAGAGATCAGGCACGTGATTTGCATACTCTGAGGCAGACACAATAATTTTTAGACCCGACCCGGAATTAAAACTAGAACTACTTGATGTGCAATCTAAAATGAAAATATTTTTCATACATATTGATGAACTACTAATAAAGTTCAGATAATAAATCATAAATAATTATTATTATTTACTAATACTTAGTTAGTATTTGAGTATTTAATTGAATTGAATAAGTATTTCTTACGGAATAAGCAACGTGCCTACCTACGCAAAATGATGCCAGTTAAATTACTGTTTGAATTAATTAATTTTTTATTAATCTTTCAATACTACTTACTAGCTATCGCCTCACCTTGCATATTCAGATAACTAATAATAATTAAAATAACTAGTTATGTGAAAAAACCTAAGTTCATATTAATCTACCTACTTATTTAAATGTATGTTCCGCTTTCACGACTAAACTAGCGAAGCGATCGCTCTGCAATTCATTGGTTTAAAATAATACTTAGTTAGTAAATAAATAAACAGATTTTTTTAAATTGTCGTAATATAGAGTTCACATTCGATAATATAGTTCACACAAATCGCCAAAATATTGGCATTCCAAATTATGTTTTAGGTACAATTTTAATAAATTTCTATTAAGCATTTATTAAGCACCATAATCAATTATCACAATTACATTATTAGAAAATACGATACTAAATAAGATTTTTTATTCATACATGTTACAATAGACATCATCAATCAGTCATCCCAATGTCAAACATTCATCCTTAAATAGTAATGATTAAAGATCAAAATATATCTGTTTGTATTGGTATAACGTGCTAAATCGAATCGTCCTCTAACCAATATAGTAGGCAACGGACAAAGATAACATAACAAGTTACAATAGAACACAAATCTTATCTTAATTATTGTTTGCGATGTGAATAATACCGGAGGCCACCCATTAAATTTTGCAAACAAATTAACATTACATAATACCTTCCTACCACTTCTATTAACGACCACATTTGTCTTGCCAAATCATAAATATTCGACATATATTTAATCTTATATATAAAATTCTCGTGTCACAATGTTAGTTACCTTACTCCTCCGAAACGGGTGGACCGAATGACATGAAATTTTGCGTGCATATAGTAGTCTATGTTTGAGAATCAGTCAACATCTATTTTTTATAACCCTAGATGATAAGAATAAGGCAGAACAGCGTTTGCCGGGTCAACTAGTTTTTATATATAAATGAAACATCATTTAGCCAATAGGCTTAATTTTGATCCACTTTGAAGTAAATGTACTCCTCCGGTTCTTCAAACATCAACATTATTAACATCAGTTTAATTCAAGCTATAAATATAATCTCTATTGTACGGTAAAAATTTGTTGTACTATAATACTAGACGCTTGTCCCGGATATCAGGATTCCTGTCTTATCCCAAGGGAGCCTTTAATCGGGATAAAAAGTTACCTATCACACAAGTCAGCATACCCTGTCTGTAGGTACACCAAATTTCATCAAAATACGTTCAATAGTTTCAGTTTTCAGACAAATAACCAAACAAACAAACTTTCACATTTAGAACATTAGTGTATAATTAATTATAGTTATTCCCTATGGTATTTGCAAATGTAGTTCAATTTCGAAATTTTTTGATTTTCACTGCAATGAATCTAATTATACCTAAGGATCGTGCAAATATACCAATTAGGTATGGACAAATGACTTATTATGTTACTTTAAAATTCATATTTTATATTCTCTTTATGACAACATCAATGCAATGTGGGTGAATCCGCGGGTACAGTTAGTACTACCCAAATGAAAAATTAAATGCGTTTCCCATTACTTATTAAAAATGTTATTAAAAAAAAATAATATGTTACCGTGCATCCACAAATGAGACTTTAATGTAAATTTCAACGTGGGCGGTTAGTTTACTCGAAAGGAAGCAAAAAGAGAAATTACATTTAAATTTAGGTAGGTATATACAGAATTTTAATATCTTTGGTATTAATTAAGGCACTGGTAAGTATTTGTTTTTAACGAAGAAAATGTTCCAATTACTAAAGGAAAAAACTGACTAACCTAAGTGAATACAGATATCTATCTGTACAATAAGTACCTATACCTATATAGGTATAGGCAATAATTGTGCCAATAGGCAATACATATGTTCTTTGCTTCGAATAGTCAAAAATTTACAACCAAAAAGGTTTTAGCCTTGTCACAGGACTTGAGATATCTATACACATACTTATGTATGCTTTATGGCTGCTTATAAGCAATAGAATCTAATAATTATTAGAATTTTTATTTGTTCGTCAGCAATTTTGTGCCCGCTAATCTAAATCTAAAATCGTTGTTTTTATTTTTCACTACTGTATTAAATAAATTTGCACTTATAATTTAATGCATGTTTAATTACAATTTATTCTAAAATAAATAAATAGTTATGCCAATTTAAAGAAACGCAAAGACAGAAATATTCCCGCGCTATTATAGTATTATAATATCTGTGCCCGCGAAAACGGAGATGCGAGCACAAGTTAGTTTAACTGTCATAACTTCGGTCTTCAGAATCGATTTTTCTGTTTCCGTATTGAGTCTCTACAGAGATTCGTGACTTGCCAAAAAAATGGACAATTGACTGTACGGAAATATTTAATAATCCTCAATGGAACTTACGACCATAGATAATATGAAGTTGTGTGTGCTTGCAAAAACTCAAGCAATATTAACGTACATTTATGATTTTCATTTTTCAAGTTTGTTGCAACTATGTTGTAAGTATATACTAGGCATATAATTATGAGTATATTATAACCAATTACAACAATCCCTGTTCAAAATTAGCACAAGGTTGCGTAGTAACTACCGCAAGGAAATGCAGTAAGCAACTGGAAACAGGAAGTGTATGACCCAAACCTAACGAGGAGATTTATTATTTATTAGGTTTTGATTTTCTTTCATGTTACATATTGTTATTTTGCTATTTGTTGTAATAAAATTATGTGATGGTTAAGACTTTTCACATGGACGATAATGTGCGTGAAATATTTATAGTTATTTGAATACATACATATTGTTAATTTTGATGAGTATCAACTCATGATTGGTGTAGAAAGCTATCAACAATCATCTAGAATCTACGAGATCATTTAATGTACATACACAATATCATACGGCCCCGTGCCCAAATACGCAGGAAGTTCAATTTTCATAATAATTTATGAGAACAAAACTATAGCGAGGAGGACAACATTAGGGCTGGTGTCGGTAGAACTGTTGACTGTATACTTATATCGTATCGTAATCAATTTTGGTATCAATTTTGATAGTATTCAAAATTGTTATATTTAATTGTAAAGTTACAAAGGACATATAAAAATAGACGATATAAATGTAGACAAAACCGAGAAGTTATAAAGACAAAGTTTTACATAAATTTAAACTTCCGCAATAAAATACAATCACTTCAATTTAGCAGATTCATTGTAATTTGAATCTCATATCTCACAAATTAAATTTATGGATGATATAAAAACACAATAAATCGCCGTCTTCATACGTTCGAAGAAAAAACTGACTGTCTTTTTTATTTACTTATTCGTATATTATATTAAAAAATAATAATTATTATTATTATTTAGAATATAGATATTATTAAAATACATAAATTTTGAATAAATAAATTAACATCGATATTTATCTACATAATATGATTACATATCTTGATATCGACCTACAGCAAACTTTTTAGTGTGTCAAATAAAAACAATACAACTGCGTATCACTTTGCTAAACTACGTTAGGGATTGCCAAATGTTTGTCATGTTGATGCCAAAAGGGGCAAAATGATTAAGGTATTTTATGGAGATTGATGAATCAATAATTGAAAAGTATAATATACTCCAACGAGAGAGTTAAACAGTTATTTGTGACCTTAAAGTATATAAGAGCCATTCTTGCTGCGGCGTTGTGTACGTACCTATTAAACTAATAAATCTAAACTTCTACCGAAACCTTCACAATATTTTTAAATCTCCACATATACGTAATAACGTATATTTATATCCTTAAGTATCCACATCATTAAAACTCACAAAAAATACGTGATATGACGTTCTCAGATCAAATATTAAACATAGTTTTCATTTAAACGTAAGTAGTTATAATGTATGTGCATAGTTGAAAACGTAGATTTATTAAATTGTATTGTTCAACGTCCTCTTTGAGTAGTGTTATTTGTTACATAAGATTTTGCTCTTAGCAACTTCTATTATTTATTTTGATCGCAAGAATGATTTCATTCTGCGTTCCATTCACGGCCAAGGCCAAATATAGGCAAACTTGTAGCGCAGCCTTTATTGTAATGAATGGTTTTACAGAGGACCAATAAACTTAAACATTATCAAAATCGATATTTTGTTGTATTTGTTTGTTGTATTATAGTCCTACATATTATATTCCACATACGTGATAACATAAACACTTTAAAAACGTCTTCAAATATTTTATTTTTTATTTTTCGGTGAGTATATTATACACTAAAACAACATAAATAAGAACAAAGTCTTTGTATATACGCCTTACTTCCAAAATGAAACAGTTAGCTGCGTGCCGAATAATAATATCGAAGTATAAGACGCGGCCAGCTGTATTGATAAGTTAAATGAATATATTTATCATGTGTTCGATGCGATGTTATAGATGTGTGTACGAGTGTGGCTGGAGGTAGGGCACGCGTGCGAGCCGCGGCGAACGGCGTCGGGGCGCGCGCTCGCACTCGACTGGCGCGTGTGGGTGCGGGGCGCCCGCGGCCGCGACATCAGCGCCTTCGTGCACAAGGTCGTCTTCCATCTTCACCCGCCGAGCGCTTTCGTCTATCCAAAACGAGGTAACACCATGTAGGACGTACAGTTGTCACCACACTGTAAATCGACCTGACTTGTCTCGACTCTCACACACTCGTTCGTAAGACCCGTTTTCAATCATGTACCGAAATTATATTATGCTATTAACTCGCTTGTTATCACTTTGTCACGCGTACAGAAATAACAATTTCAATACGCCGCAACCGATTAATTTTCTGCTCATAGCAAATTCGATTCCAGTCGATCGACTGTACCGGCTGAACAGTCAGAATCGAGCGGAACAGGTTTTGTCTAATTATAAGATGAGATGCTTACTTATATTTGAGCGTATCATGTTTATAGTGTTAAAAACGGTCGCATGATATACACGCTCATTATCCTTATCTTACAAATGTTGATAGTCCGTTGCCACGCAAATCATTTATATGTTCGTTATTATGAACAAGTTTATTATATCGCAAATGTAAACTTTTCCAGTGCTTCAAGAGCCACCGTATGAGATCCAGGAGTCCGGTTGTTCGTCGATTGACATTCCGATACACGTTTACCTGAAGTACAGCACCAAACCAAAGAAAATTCGTCTACGGTACAGTCTCCACATCGAAAACAATAACAAAGCCAGCTCGGAGTCGAGGTGCGTTTATTACGACTTTAACAATCCAACTGAGCAAGTTTATAACGCCTTGATGAAGGGTGGAGGCGAAGTTATCCCCCGCGCCGGCGGCTCGGACCGCGTCGGCAACAAACTGGTCGTGTTACTTTCCGATGAGGAAAAACGGGAATTGAAAGTGCCCAAATCTAAAAGATACAAATTCATTGAACCACTTCGATGTAAACACGCGTCCAAGGCTGGTTCCAAATGCGTTATAGAAGAGCTATGTCCAAAGTGTGGTGAATCCATCGACACTGATTTTAAGAAACAGCTACGTGCCGTTGAGATGACGGAAGATGAAATCAATCGGGTGTCACAGTTGTATTTATCGTTCACTAGTTATGAGAAATCGACAAAGGCTATTAAATTGCCTCCATTTTCGGATTCAATTTATAAGGTACCAGAACTACCGATTTCCTTGCGTGGGGCTTTAGATAACGTTCAAGCTGATTATACAATGTTATGACGTGCCTTATTGTTACTATTCTTGATATTTCAGTGTGCCATTGTGAGCAGTTTCATGAGCTGCGACTGATTCTAGTATTCTCGCTTTTAAAGCAAATGATGGAGTTTATTCCACAGAGAAGTGAGGTTGCATGCAAGAATGATATAGATTTTTAACTTAATATTTTTTCCATATTACTTAGACAAAAAATAACTATTTACAGCTGTTAAGTTACCTATAAGGTTTAAATAATTTTAAATATTTTTACTTTCTGTTGTTGAAATGTTTGTTTGTACTGTGTGCTGTGAGAAAGATCTCAAAATAATTTAGTAGGTATCCCTGGAAAATTAAATTTTATTTATAATTGAAGCTTCTTTATTATTTGTCAATAAATTATCTAATTTTTAAATGGTATTATAAGTAAATAGAAAGAAGAATGTCTATTGTGTGTTAAAAAATATATCAAATTTCTTAAGTTATTTAATACTAAAGTCATTAAAAAAATATTTTATACGATTATATTAATGTGCAATGATGCAATGATGGGAAATGAAGAAAGAACTGGTTTAAACAAGATATCAGATTAATTAGTACCTACGTGAAGTGAGGTATGGATTTAAAGATTTGTATAACTAGTTATTAGTATTTTTTTTTACTTTTATTTGTGGTTCAAACAATATTTTTAGTTGTTACCAACATATTATATAAGGAAACAAACAGGGTATATAATATTAAGGTAAATATTCATAATAAAATTAAATTAATTATAAAATAAATGTCATTTTAATAAAAATAACTAGGTAATTATTTTTAGGTTAGTTTTTTATCTGCCTATCGGTACTGATAAACTTTATAATGTATTGTTACCTATCTACTCAATGTTCAAAACAATTTCATTGAAAAATTATGAAAAAAAATATTTATTTTAAAATAAATTAATTTTTATTATCACTGGAATATTGAAGTTTTATTGTATTTTTATGTTTATTGCATTTCTTAAAACATATACTATTCACTTGTTTCTATTTCATTTAAAAATTTCCGTTCGAATTTTTTTATTTGCACTATCTATACCAATATAATAAAGAGGAATCTTTTTTATGTTTGTAACGTTTTCACATTCACGCAAAATCCACGGGACCGACTTCAAAAATTATTTTACCGTTAGAAAGCTGCAAAATTACTGACTGACCTAAGCTACTTATGTAACACGGGCGAAGCCGCGGCGAACAGCTAGTTAAACTTACCAGTTTGCTACTTAGTTGGA